>NW_026907117.1:0-144484 GCF_033978795.1 Nerophis ophidion
AAAGTAGTTTTTTACTCAATATGACTATAATAGTCTTACAATCCTGAGATAATGCGAAAAAAGCAATACAAATGTATTCAAACATAACTTCTAAACAACACATGCAAAATGGCTAATAATAGCTAGAGAAATGTTTTTTTGATATTTTTACTAGAAAAATGATCTTTTGTAAGGTTTGCAAAGACACAAGTTAGTTTTTTTATTCAATATAATAGTGTAACTGTCATACTAAATATGAAAGGTTTATAATCATAACTCCAAAACCAAATATGAAATTTGTCTTAAAAAACCTTTAATATTTAATTTATGCAAGTTTTACCAGAATCAGGTATTTTGGAAAGAATCACAAATACAAATATTAGATTTTACTGGCCTCATATTGGTCACACTCAAAATGACAGTTTTTGAAACATAACTCCAAAAATACACATGCAAAATGTCTATTAATGCCTGAAGAAATGCATCTTCGAGAGTTTTCCTGAAAAAAAAACTTTTGGTAAGGTTTGCAAAAACAAAATTTGATTTGTTACTCAATTTGACAGTAATGTACTTAGAATCCTGAGATAATGCGAAAAAAGCAATAAAAATGTATTCCAACATAATTCCTAATCCAAACGTGCAACATGTCTAAAAATGCCTGTGATATTGAATACTTGTGAGTTTTACTAGATGCAGATGTTTTTCTATGGTTTGCAAACACAAAAATGAGGTTTTACTCAATATGACTGTATACTGTAACACTCAATATGACAGTTATTTAAACATAACTCCTACACCACACATGAAAAATGGCTAATAATGCCTGAAATAGTGCATCTTTGGGAGTTTTACTTGAAACATGTGCTTTTTTAAATCTTGCAAATGCAAAAAGCAGTTTTTTACTCAATATGACTATAATAGTCTTACAATCCTGAGATAATGCGAAAAAAGCAATAAAAATGTATTCAAACAACTTCTAAACAACACATGCAAAATGGCTAATAATAGCTAGAGATATGTTTTTTTGATAGTTTTACTAGAAAAATGATCTTTTGTAAGGTTTGCAAAGACACAAGTTAGTTGTTTTATTCAATATAACAGTGTAACTGACATACTAAATATGAAAGGTTTATAATCATAACTCCAAACCAAATATTTAATTTGTCTTAAAAAGCCTCTAATATTTAATTTATGTAAGTTTTACCAGAATCAGGTATTTTGGAAAGAATCACAAATATAAAAATTAGATTTTACAGGCCTCATATTGACCACACTCAAAATGACAGTTTTTGAAACATAACTCCAAACATACACATGCAAAATGTCTGATAATGCCCAAAGAAATGCATCTTCGAGAGTTTTCCTGAAAAAAACATTTGGTAAGGTTTGCAAAAACAAAATTTGATTTTTTACTCAGCTTGACAATAATGTACTTAGAATCCTGAGATAATGCGAAAAAAGCAATACAAATGTATTCCAACATAATTCTAAATCCAAACGTGCAAAATGTCTAAAAATGCCTATGATATTGAATACTTGTGAGTTTTACTAGATACAGATGTTTTTCTATGGTTTGCAAATACAAAAATGAGGTTTTACTCAATATGACTGTATACTGTAACACTCAATATGACAGTTATTGAAACAAAACTCCTACACCACACATGAGAAATAGCTAATAATGCCTGAAATAATGCATCTTTGGGAGTTTTACTCGAAACATATGCTTTTTTAAATCTTGCAAGTGCAAAAATTAGTTTTTTACTCAATGTGACTATAATAGTCTTACAATCATGAGATAATGCGAAAAAAGCAATAAAAATGTATTCAAACATAACTTCCAAACAACAAATGCAAAATGGCTAATAATGCCTAGAGATATGTTTTTTTGTTAGTTGTACTCGAAAAATGATCTGTTGTAAGGTTTGCAAGGACACAAGTTAGTTGTTTTATTCAATATAACAGTGTGACTGTCATACTAAATATGAAAGGTTTATAATCATAACTCCAAAACCAAATATGAAATTTGTCTTAAAAAGCCTTTAATATTGAATTTATGTAAGTTTTACCAGAATCAGGTATTTTGGAAAGAATCACAAATACAAATATTAGATTTTACTGGCCTCATATTGGTCACACTCAAAATGACAGTTTTTGAAACATAACTCCAAAAATACACATGCAAAATGTCTAATAATGCACGAAGAAATGCATCTTCGAGTGTTTTCCTGAAAAAAAAAACATTTGGTAAGGTTTGCAAAAACAAAATTTGATTTGTTACTCAATTTGACGGTAATGTACTTAAAATCCTGAGATAATGCGGAAAAAGCAATAAAAATGTATTCCAAAATAATTCTAAATCCAAACGTGCAAAATGTCTAAAAATGCCTGTGATATTGAATACTTGTGAGTTTTACTAGATACAGTTGTTTTTCTATGGTTTGCAAATACAAAAATGAGGTTTTACTCAATATGACTGTATACTGTAACACTCAATATGACAGTTATTTAAACATAACTCCTACACCACACATGATAAATAGCTAATAATATCTGATATAATGCATCTTTGGGAGTTTTACTTGAACCATATGCTTTTTTAAATCTTGCAAGAGCAAAAAGTAGTTTTTTACTCAATGTGACTATAATAGTCTTACAATCCTGAGATAATGCGAAAAAAGCAATACAAATGTACTCAAACATAACTTCTAAACAGCAAATGCAAAATGGCTAATAATGCCTAAAGATGTTTTTTTGTTAGTTGTACTAGAAAAATTATGTTTTGTAAGATTTGCAAAGACACAACTTAGTTTTTTTATTCAATATAACAGTGTAACTGTCATACTAAATATGAAAGGTTTATAAACATAACTCCAAAACCAAATATGAAATTTGTCTTAAAAAGCCTTTAATATTGAATTTATGTAAGTTTTAGCAGAATCAGGTATTTTGGAAAGAATCACTAATACAAATATTAGATTTTACTGGCCTCATATTGGTCACACTCAAAATGACAGTTTTTGAAACATAACTCCAAAAATACACATGCAAAATGTCTAATAATGCCTGAAGAAATGCATCTTCGAGAGTTTTCCTGAAAAAAAAAAAAAAAATTGGTAGCGTTTTCAAAAACAAAAAGTATTTTTTTTACTCAATTTGACAGTAATGTACTTAGAATCCTGAGATAATGCGAAAAAAGCAATAAAAATGTATTCCAACATAATTCCTAATCCAAACTTGCAAAATGTCTAAAAATGCCTGTGATATTGAATACATGTGAGTCTTACTAAATACAGTTGTTTTTCTATGGTTCGCAAATACACAATTGAGGTTTTACTCAATATGACTGTATACTGTAACACACAATATTACAGTTATTTAAACATAACTCCTACACCACACATGAAAAATGGCTAATAATGACTGAAATAATGCATCTTTGGGAGTTTTACTCGAAACATATGCTTTTTTAAATCTTGCAAATGCAAAATGTAGTTTTTTACTCAATATGACTCTAATGTTCTTAGAATCCTGAGATAATGCGAAAAAAAGCAATAAAAATGAATTCAAAAATAATTTCTAAACAACACATGCAAAATGGCTAATAATGCCTAGAGATATGAATTGTTGTTAGTTGTACTAGAAAAAATATCTTTTGTAAGGTTTGCAAAGACATAAGTTAGTTTTTTTATTCAATATAACAGTATAACTGTCATAATAAATATCAGAGGTATATAATCATAACTCCAAAACTAAACATGATTTTTTTCTAAAAAAGCCTGTAATATTGAATGTATGTGAGTTTTACCAGAAACAGGTATTTTGGAAAGGTTCAC
Organism: Nerophis ophidion; assembly: GCF_033978795.1. Classification (NCBI taxonomy): domain Eukaryota; kingdom Metazoa; phylum Chordata; class Actinopteri; order Syngnathiformes; family Syngnathidae; genus Nerophis; species Nerophis ophidion. Next base: position 3,816 of record NW_026907117.1, read on the forward strand.
AAATACAAAAATTAGGTTTTACCGGCCTCATATTGGTGATACTCAAAATGACCGTTTTTGAAACATAACTCCAAAAGTAGAAATCTAAAATGTCTAATAATGCCTAAAGAAATGCATCTTTTAGAGTTTTCCTGAAAAAAAAAAAAAATTTGTAGGGTTTGCAAAAACAAAAAATATTTTTTTACTCAATTTGACAGTAATGTACTTAGAATCCTGAGATAATGCGAAAAAAGCAATAAAAATGTATTCCAACATAATTCCTAATCCAAACGTGCAAAATGTCTAAAAATGCCTGTGATATTGAATACATGTGAGTTTTACTATAGTACAGTTGTTTTTCTATGGTTTGCAAATACAAAATTTAGGTTTTACTCGATATGACTCTATACTGTAACACTCAATATGACAGTTATTTAAACATAACTCCTACACCACACATGAAAAATGGCTAATAATGCCTGAAATAATGCATCTTTGGGAGTTTTACTCGGAACATATGCTTTTTTAAATCTTGCAAATGCAAAAAGTATTTTTTACTCGATATGACTATAATGTTCTTAGAATCCTGAGATAACGCGAAAAAGCAATACAAAAGTTTTCAAATAACTTTTAAACAACACATGCAAAACCATCTAATAATTCCTAGAGATGTGTATCTTAGTTAGTTGTAGTAGAAAAATGATCTTTTGTAGGGTTCACTGGGAAAACAAAATCCTATTTGTATGGTTAGTTTACTCTAAATTTCTACTATAATTTTTCAATTTTTTTAAATAGGTTATAAATCTGTAGAATTGAAGACATTATCTGTAAATAAAAAAAATGCCTGTTATTTTAAGTAATATGCCAGTAGACAAACTATGTATATTCCTATTTTTTTTTGCAGAAAAATACCAAATTATTTATACATATTATTTTCTGTTTTCCCAAATTACATTCAATTTCATGTAAAATTACAGTAATTAACTTTAATTAAATATGTAGCTTTTTATATAAAAGTATTTGTTCAAACTAACAATCTAACAGTTGCATATGTAATTTTAAGGTAAATCAAATGTTTTCAATATGTATGTGTATTTTCACATTCGAGTCGAAAAATATATGTAGCCTCTTATAAAAGGTGTATGCTCTAACTGTAATATGACGTCCATGAAATACTGCAAGAGATTCTTAATCAACAGTCAACAGCCATACAGATCACACTGACAGTGGCCGTACAAACAACTTTAACAATGTTACAAATATGCGCCACACTGTGGAGCCATATCAAACAAGACTGACAAACACATTTCAGGAGAACATCGTCACCGTAACACAACATTAACACAACAGAAACAATTCCTAGAGTTCCATATGTTACAATATACACCCCACCACCTAACCCCGCCCAGCTCAACCAACGCACGGAGGGGGGGCGGTGATGTTTTGGGGGACGGGGTTGGGTGGTAGCGGGATTGTAGCCCGGAAGAGTCAGCGCTGCTTGGGCTTCTGGGTATTTGTTATGTTGTGTTTATGTTTTATTACAGTGAGGATGTTTTCCTGAAATGTGTTTATCATTTGTGTTCGATGTGGGTTCACAGTGTGGTGCATATTTGTAACAGTGTTAAAGTTGTTTGTACAGCCACCGTCAGTGTGACCTGTGTGGCTGTTGACCAAGTATATCTCGCAGTCACTTTTCAAATGAACGAAGAAACCGTGCTCATCACATGCCTCAATTGGCACGCTGATGATTTGGTGAATGAGCGTTCAATAAAACCCACCAACGGTATTACGTGTCATATTCGCCCGGCCAAACTTTGAGTCAACCCTACAGGAGGGTCAGTGAAATTCTGGTGGTGAATTGATAGGAATGCTAAGTATGTAGCTAGGGTGGGATAGCCATTCATGCAAGGTTAATCCACTTTGTATCAATTTACTGCATCCAGTGGTCCCCGCTAAAGTCAATGAGACACCCCTGATCCTAACAGTTCAGAAAAAATCTGTTAAACAATGGTATTTTTCTGTGGAACCGCCAGCATTGTCACTTCATTAAAGGTGGTTGATCGTAATAATTTGGAAAAACTCTGAAGAATAAAGGTTTTTTTTTCTGCGGAACTTTTTGCATCGTCACTTTATTAAAGGTGGTTGATCTTAATAATTTTGTAAAAATCTGTAAAATTACGATATTTCTCCCCAAAACATTTCATAAAAATTTCTGTAAATATAATGTTTTTTAATCATTATTTGGTTTACAATGTTTTACTTTAATTTTATGGTTTTTGTTTGGCAGCCAGTAAATCACCGTTTTTTTACAGAATTTTTTTTTTACAGTGTTTTCAAAGATACAAGTTTTTTTTTTTTTTTCGATATAACAGTATTACTGTCATACTAAATATGAAAGGTTCATAAACATAACTCCAAAACCAAACATGAAATCTGTCTAAAAAAGCCTGTAATATTGACTTTATATGAGTTTTACCTGAATTAAGTATTTTGGAAAGGTTCACAAATACAAAAATTTGGTTTTACTGGCCACACATTGGTCACACTGAATAAGACAGTTTTTTAACCATATCTCCAAAAATACAAATGCAAAATTACAAAAAAATGCCTGAAGAAATGTATCTTTGTGAGTTTTACTGGAAAAAACACATTTTGTATGGTTTGCAAAAACAAAAAGAAATGTTTTGTAATGTTAATGTAATTTTAAGGTAAATTATTTTTTTTTAATATTTATGTGTATTTTCACATTCAAGGCGAAAAATATATGTAGCCTCTTATAAAAGGTTTATGCTCAAACTAACATTTACATTTTTTTCCCTGTAATATGACATACATGAGTGACTGCAAGACATACTTAATCAACAGTCAACAGCCTTACAAATCACACTGACGGTGGCCGTACAAACAACTTTAACAATGTTACAAATATGCGCCACATTGTGGGGCCACATCAAACAAGAATGACAAACACATTTCAGGAGAACATCTTCACCGTAACACAACATTAACACAACAGAAACAAAACCCAGAATTCCATGTGTTACAATATACACCCCCACCACCTAACCCCGCCCACCTCAACCAACGCATGGAGGGGGGCGGTGATGTTTTGGGGCGCGGGGTTGGGTGGTAGCAGGGGTGTAGCCCGGAAGAGTCAGCGCTTGTGGGTATTTGTTATGTTATGTTGTGTTTATGTTTTGTTACAGTGAGGATGTTTTCCTGAAAAGTGTTTATCATTCTTGTTCGATGTGGATTCACAGTGTGGTGCATATTTTGTAACAGTGTTAAAATTGTTTGTACAGCCACCAGCAGTGTGACCTGTGTGGCTGTTGACCAAGTATGTTTTGCAGTCACTATCACGTGCATGACAATACCATGCACATCACACTCATCAGTAGGCATGCGGATGATTTGGTGAATGAGCGTATAAAAAGTCAACCGGCCAGACTTTGGGTCAATCCTACATGAGGGTCAGTAAAATTCTCACAGTGAAATGGTAGGATCGGTAAGTTTGTTGCTAGGGTGGGATAGCCATTCATGCAAGGTGAATCCACTTTGCATCAAGTTCCTGCATCCAGTGGCCCCCCACTAAAGTCAATGAGACACCCCTGATCCTAACAATTCAGAAAAAATATGTAAAACAATGGTATTTTTCTGTGGAACCGCCAGCATTGTCACTTCACTAAAAGTGGTTGATCGTAATAATTTGGAAAAACTCTTTAGAATAAAGGTATTTTTCTGCAGAACTGTTTGCATCGTCACTTTATTAAAGGTGGTTGATCTTAATAATTTTGTAAAAATCTGTAAAATTACGATATTTCACCCCAAAACGTTTCATGAAAATTTCTGTAAATATAATATTTTTGATCATTATTTGGTTTACAATGTTTTACTTTAGTTTTATGGTTTTTGTTTGGCAGCCGTAGCTGCCAGTAAATGACCGTTTTTTTACAAAATGTATTTTTACAGTGTTTGCAAAGATAAAAGTTAGTTTTTTTATTCAATATAACAGTAAAACTGTCATACTAAATATGAAAGGTTAATAAACATAACTCCAAAACCAAACATGAAATCTGTCTAAAAAAGCCTGTAATATTGACTTTATGTGAGTTTTACCTGAATTAGGTATTTTGGAAAGGTTCACAAATACAAAAATTTGGTTTTACTGGCCTCACATTGGTCACACTCAATAAGACAGTTTTTGAACCCTATCTCCAAAAATACACATGCAAAATTACAAAAAAATGCCTGAAAAAATGTATCTTTGTGAGTTTTACTGAATAAAAAAACAACATTTTGTAAGGTTTGCAAAAACAAAAAGAAATGATTTACCCAATTTGACAGTAATGTGCTTAAAATCCTGAGATAATGCAAAAAGAGCAATAAAAATGTATTCCAACATAATTCCTAATCCAAACGCGCAAAATGTCTAAAAATGCCTGTGATATTGAATCCATGTGAGTTTTACTACATATAGTTGATTTTCTATGGTTTGCAAATACAAAAATTAGGTTTTACTCAATATGACTGTATACTGTAACACTCAATATGACAGTTATTTAAACATAACTCCTACACCACACATGGCTAATAATGCCTGAAATAATGCATCTTTGGGAGTTTTACTCGAAACGATTGCTTTTTTAAATCTTTGCATTGCAAAAAATTGTTGTTTTACACAATATGACAATAATGTTCTTGGAATCCTGAGATAATGCGAAAAAAGCAATAAAAAAGTTTTCAAACACAACTTTTAAACAACACATGCAAAACGGCTAATAATGCCTAGAGATGTGTATCTTTGTTAGTTGTAGTAGAAAAATGATCTTTTGTAGGGTTCACTGTAAAAAAAAATAATCCAATTTTTATGGTTAGTTTACTCTAAATTTCTACCGTAATTTTTCAATTTTTTTGGATAGGTTATAAAACTGTAGAATTCAAGACATTATCTGTAAATAAACAAACTGCCTGTTATTTTGAATAATATACCAGTAATGACGAACTATGTATATTCCTATTTTTTTACAGAAAAATACCAAATTAGTTATACATATTATTTTCTGTTTTCTGAAATTACTTTCAATTTCATGTAAAATTACAGTCCATCCATCCATCCATCATCTTCCACTTATCCTAGGTCGGGTCGCGGGGGCAGCAGCCTAAGCACTGAAGCCCAGACTTCCCTCTCTCCAGCCACTTCGTCTAGCTCTTCCCGGGGGATCCTGAGGCGTTCCCAGGCCAGCCGGGAGACATAATCTTCCCAACGTGTCCTGGGTCTTCCCCGTGGCCTCCTACCAGCTGGACGTGCCCTAAACACCTCCCTAGGGAGGCGTTCGGGTTGGCATCCTGACCAGATGCCCGAACCACCTCATAAAATTACAGTAATTAACTTAATATAAATATGTAGCTTGTTATATAATAGTATTTGTCCATACTAACAATCTAAAAGTTTTATATGTAATTTTAAGGTAAATCAAATTTTTTTAATATTTATGTGTATTTTCACATTCAAGGCGAAAAATATATGTAGCCTCTTATAAAAGGTTCATGCTCAAACTAACAATTACATTTTTTTCCCTGTAATATGACATACATGAATATGAATGACTGCAAGACATACTTAATCAACAGTCAACAGCCTTACAGATCACACTGACGGTGGCCGTACAAACGACTTTAACAATGTTACAAATATGCGCCACACTGTAGAGCCACATCAAACAAGAATGCCAAACACATTTCAGGAGAACATCTTCACCGTAACACAACACCGCAGAGGCCACCAAAGTGGATATGTTTCTTTTACTTTTTATTCATAGCTGTATGTAGAAGTGTCTGCTTGTATCTGCTGCTTTAATGTCTTTAATGTCCTCTGTGTTCTTTGATGTTTGATGTTTCCCTCTCACACACATGTAAGAGGGATGTGTACTATGGCTATGAGTTGTTCTTTTCCCTTGGCCTCAGTCTGCACCCCCTCTCCAGGGCCTAGGCTAAGACCGATTTTTTAATTTTATTTTAATCTTCTATTTTTTTCTTCCCCCCCTTTTTTACCTGTATGTCATCTTTTTTGTAAGGGGCGCTGGAAGCCGGCAGACCCGTCAGCGATCCTGTTCTGTCTCCCTGTAATGTTTGTCTGATCTTGAATGGGGTTGTGCTGAAAAGTACTATCTAATCTAATCTAATTAACACAACAGAAACAATACCCAGAATTCCATGTGTTACAATACACACCCCCACCACCTAAACCCGCCCACCTCAACCAACGCACGGAGGGGGGCGGTGATGTTTTGGGGCGCGGGGTTGGGTGGTAGCGGGGATGTAGCCCGGAAGAGATAGCGCTGCATGGTTTTGTGGGTATTTGTTATGTTGTGTTTATGTTTTATTACAGTGAGGATGTTTTCCTGAAATGTGTTTATCATTCTTGTTCAATGTGGGTTCACAGTGTGGTGCATATTTGTAACAGTGTTAAAGTTGTTTGTGCAGCCACCGTCAGTGTGACCTGTGTGGCTGTTGACCAAGTATATCTTGCAGTCACTATCATATGTACAACAATACCGTGCACATCACTTGTCTCAATTGGCACGCTGATGATTTGGTGAATGAGCGTACAAAAAAGCCCACCGCGGTACTACTTGTCATATTCGCCCGGCCAAGCTTTGAGTCAATCCTATATGAGGGTGGTGGGATTGGTAAGTACGTTGCTAGGTTGGGAAAGCCATTCATGCAAGGTTAACCCACTTTGTATCAATTTCCTGCATCCAGTGGCCCACCGGTAAAGTGAATGAGACACCCCTGATCCTAACAATTCAGAAAAAATCTGTTAAACAATGCTATTTTTCTGTGGAACCGCCAGCATTGTCACTTCACTAAAGGTGATTGATCGTAATAATTTGGAAAAACTCTTTAGAATAAAGGTATTTTTCTGCAGAACTGTTTGCATCGTCACTTTATTAAAGGTGGTTGATCTTAATAATTTTGTAAAAATCTGTAAAATTACGATATTTCTCCCCAAAACATTTCATGAAAATTTCTGTAAATATAATGTTTTTGATCATTATTTGGTTTACAATGTTTGACTTTAAATTTATGGTTTCTGTTTGGCACTCAGTAAATGACCGTTTTTTTACAGAATTTTTTTTTACAGTGTTTTCAAAGATACAAGTTTTTTTTTTTTTTTTCGATATAACAGTATTACTGTCATACTAAAAATGAAAGGTTCATAAACATTACTCCAAAACCAAACATGAAATCTGTCTGAAAAAGCCTGTAATATTGACTTTATGTGAGTTTTACCTGAATTAGGTATTTTGGAAGGGTTCACAATAACAACAATTTGGTTTTACTGGCCTCACATTGGTCACACTCAATAAGACAGTTTTTGAACCATATCTCCAAAAATACACATGCAAAATTACAAAAAAATTCCTGAAGAAATGTATATTTGTGAGTTTTACTGGAAAAAAAACATTTTGTAAGGTTTGCAAAAACAAAAAGAAATGTTTTACCCAATTTGACAGTAATGTACTTAAAATCCTGAGATAATGCAAAAAGAGCAATAAAAATGTATTCCAACATAATTCCTAATCCAAACGTGCAATTTGTCTAAAAAAGCCTGTAATATTGAATTTATGTGAGTTTTAGCAGAATCAGGTATTTTGGAAAGAATCACAAATACAAACATTAGGTTTTACTGGCCTCATATTGGTCACACTCAAAATGACAGTTTTTGAAACATAACTCCAAAAATACACATGCAAAATGTCTAATAATGCCTGAAGAAATGCATCTTTGAGAGTTTTCCTGAAAAAAAAAACATTTGGTAAGGTTTGCAAAAACAAAATTTGATTTGTTACTCAATTTGACAGTAATGTACTTAGAATCCTGAGATAATGCGAAAAAAAGCAATAAAAATTTATTCCAACATAATTCCTAATCAAAACGTGCAAAATGTCTAAAAATGCCTGTGATATTGAATACATGTGAGTTGTACTAGATACATTTGTTTTTCAATGGTTTGCGAATACAAAAATGAGGTTTTACTCAATATGACTCTATACTGTAACACTCAATATGACAGTTATTTAAACATACCTCCTACACCACACATGGCTAATAATGCCTGAAATAATGCATCTTTGGGAGTTTTACTCGAAACGATTGCTTTTTTAAATCTTTGCAATGCAAAAATTTGTTGTTTTACTCAATATGACAATAATGTTCTTGGAATCCTGAGATAATGCGAAAAAAGCAATAAAAAAGTTTTCAAACACAACTTTTAAACAACACATGCAAAACGGCTAATAATGCCTAGAGATGTGTATCTTTGTTAGTTGTAGTAGAAAAATGATCTTTTGTAGGGTTCACTGTAAAAAAAAAATCCAATTTTTATGGTTAGTTTACTCTAAATTTCTACCGTAATTTTTCAATTTTTTTGGATAGGTTATAAAACTGTAGAATTCAAGATATTACCTGTAAATAAACAAACCGCCTGTTATTTTGAATAATATACCAGTAATGACGAACTATGTATATTCCTATTTTTTTACAGAAAAATACCAAATTAATTATACATATTATTTTCTGTTTTCTCAAATTACTTTCAATTTCATGTAAAATTACAGTAATTAACTTAATATAAATATGTAGCTTGTTATATAAAAGAATGTGTCCATATTAACAATCTAAAAGTTTTATATGTAATTTTAAGGTAAATCAAATTTTTTTAATATTTATGTGTATTTTCACATTCAAGGCGAAAAATATTTGTAGCCTCTTATAAAAAGTTTATGCTCAAACTAACAATTACATTTTTTTCCCTGTAAAATGACATACATGAATGACTGCAAGACATACTTAATCAACAGTCAACAGCCTTACAGATCACACTGACGGTGGCCGTACAAACGACTTTAACAATGTTACAAATATGCGCCACACTGTAGAGCCACATCAAACAAGAATGACAAACACATTTCAGGAGAACATCTTCACCGTAACACAACATTAACACAACAGAAACAATACCCAGAATTCCATGTGTTACAATACACACCCCCACCACCTAAACCCGCCCACCTCAACCAACGCACGGAGGGGGGCGGTGATGTTTTGGGGCGCGGGGTTGGGTGGTAGCGGGGATGTAGCCCGGAAGAGATAGCGCTGCATGGTTTTGTGGGTATTTGTTATGTTGTGTTTATGTTTTATTACAGTGAGGATGTTTTCCTGAAATGTGTTTATCATTCTTGTTCAATGTGGGTTCACAGTGTGGTGCATATTTGTAACAGTGTTAAAGTTGTTTATGCAGCCACCGTCAGTGTGACCTGTGTGGCTGTTGACCAAGTATATCTTGCAGTCACTATCTTATGTACAACAATACCATGCACATCACTTGCCTCAATTGGCACGCTGATGATTTGGTGAATGAGCGTACAAAAAAGCCCACCACGGTACTACTTGTCATATTCGCCCGGCCAAGCTTTGAGTCAATCCTATATGAGGGTAGTGAAATTCTCGGGGTGAAATTGTGGGATTGGTAAGTACGTTGCTAGGTTGGGAAAGCCATTCATGCAAGGTTAACCCACTTTGTATCAATTTCCTGCATCCAGTGGCCCACCGGTAAAGTGAATGAGACACCCCTGATCCTAACAATTCAGAAAAAATCTGTTAAACAATGCTATTTTTCTGTGGAACCGCCAGCATTGTCACTTCACTAAAGGTGATTGATCGTAATAATTTGGAAAAACTCTTTAGAATAAAGGTATTTTTCTGCAGAACTGTTTGCATCGTCACTTTATTAAAGGTGGTTGATCTTAATAATTTTGTAAAAATCTGTAAAATTACGATATTTCTCCCCAAAACATTTCATGAAAATTTCTGTCAATATGTTTTTGATCATTATTTGGTTTACAATGTTTTACTTTAATTTTATGGTTTTTGTTTGGCAGCCAGTAAATGACCGTTTTTTTACAGAATTTTTTTTTACAGTGTTTTCAAAGATACAAGTTTTTTTTTTTTTTTCGATATAACAGTATTACTGTCATACTAAATATGAAAGGTTCATAAACATTACTCCAAAACCAAACATGAAATCTGTCTGAAAAAGCCTGTAATATTGACTTTATGTGAGTTTTACCTGAATTAGGTATTTTGGAAGGGTTCACAATAACAACAATTTGGTTTTACTGGCCTCACATTGGTCACACTCAATAAGACAGTTTTTGAACCATATCGCCAAAAATACACATGCAAAATTACAAAAAAATTCCTGAAGAAATGTATATTTGTGAGTTTTACTGGAAAAAAACATTTTGTAAGGTTTGCAAAAACAAAAAGAAATGTTTTACCCAATTTGACAGTAATGTACTTAAAATCCTGAGATAATGCAAAAAGAGCAATAAAAATGTATTCCAACATAATTCCTAATCCAAACGTGCAATTTGTCTAAAAAAGCCTTCAATATTGAATTTATGTAAGTTTTAGCAGAATCAGGTATTTTGGAAAGAATCACAAATACAAATATTAGATTTTCCTGGCCTCATATTGGTCACACTCAAAATGACAGTTTTTGAAATATAACTCCAAAAATACACATGGAAAATGTCTAATAATGCCTGAAGAAATGCATCTTCGAGAGTTTTCCTGAAAAAAAAAACATTTGGTAAGGTTTGCAAAAACAAAATTTGATTTGTTACTCAATTTGACAGTAATGTACTTAGAATCCTGAGATAATGCAAAAAAAGCAATAAAAATGTATTCCAACATAATTCCTAATCAAAACGTGCAAAATGTCTAAAAATGCCTGTGATATTGAATACATGTGAGTTTTACTAGATACAGTTGTTTTTCAATCGTTTGCAAATACTACAATGAGGTTTTACTCAATATGACTGTATACTCCATCCATCCATCCATCATCTTCCGCTTATCCGAGGTCGGGTCGCGGGGGCAGCAGCCTAAGCAGGGAAGCCCAGACTTCCCTATCTCCAGCCACTTCGTCTAGCTCTTCCCGGGGGATCCCGAGGCGTTCCCAGGCCAGCCGGGAGACATAGTCTTCCCAACGTGTCCTGGGTCTTCCCCGTGGCCTCCTACCAGCTGGACGTGCCCTAAACACATCCCTAGGGAGGCGTTCGGGTGGCATCCTGACCAGATGCCCGAACCACTTCATCTGGCTCCTCTCGATGTGGAGGAGCAGCGGCTTTACGTTGAGCTCCTCCCGGATGGCAGAGCTTCTCACCCTATCTCTAAGGGAGAGCCCCGCCACACGGCGGAGGAAACTCATTTTGGCCGCTTGTACCCGTGATCTTATCCTTTCGGTCATGACCCAAAGCTCATGACCATAGGTGAGGATGGGAACGTAGATCGACCGGTAAATTGAGAGCTTTGCCTTCCGGCTCAGCTCCTTCTTCACCACAACGGATCGATACAACGTCCGCATTACTGAAGACGCCGCACCGATCCGCCTGTCGATCTCACGATCCACTCTTCCCCCACTCGTGAACAAGACTCCTAGGTACTTGAACTCCTCCACTTGGGGCAGGGTCTCCTCCCCAACCCGGAGATGGCACTCCACCCTTTTCCGGGCGAGAACCATGGACTCGGACTTGGAGGTGCTGATTCTCATTCCGGTCGCTTCACACTCGGCTGCGAACCGATCCAGTGAGATCTGAAGATCCCGGCCAGATGAAGCCATCAGGACTACATCATCTGCAAAAAGCAGAGACCTAATCCCGTGGCCACCAAACCGGAACCCTTCAACGCCTAGGCTGCGCCTAGAAATTCTGTCCATAAAAGTTATGAACAGAATCGGTGACAAAGGACAGCCTTGGCGGAGTCCAACCCTCACTGGAAACCTGTTCGACTTACTGCCAGCAATGCGGACCAAGCTCTGACACTGATCATACAGGGAGCGGACCGCCACAATAAGACAGTCCGATACCCCATACTCTCTGAGCACTCCCCACAGGACTTCCCGAGGGACACGGTCGAATGCCTTCTCCAAGTCCACAAAGCACATGTAGACTGGTTGGGCAAACTCCCATGCACCCTCAAGAACCCTGCCGAGAGTATAGAGCTGGTCCACAGTTCCACGACCAGGACGAAAACCACACTGTTCCTCCTGAATCCGAGGTTCGACTATCCGGCGAAGCCTCCTCTCAAGTACACCTGAATAAACCTTACCGGGAAGGCTGAGGAGTGTGATCCCACGATAGTTGGAACACACCCTCCGGTCACCCTTCTTAAAGAGAGGGACCACCACCCCGGTCTGCCAATCCAGAGGTACCGCCCCCGATGTCCACGCGATGCTGCAGAGTCTTATCAACCAAGACAGCCCCACAGCATCCAGAGCCTTAAGGAACTCCGGGCGGGTCTCATCCACCCCCGGGGCCTTGCCGCCGAGGAGCTTTTTAACTACCTCAGCGACCTCAGCCCCAGAAATAGGAGAGTCCACTACAGATTCCCCAGGCACCGCTTCCTCAAAGAAAGACGTGTTGGTGGGATTGAGGAGGTCTTCGAAGTATTCCTTCCACCTACCCACAACATCCGCAGTTGAGGTCAGCAGAACACCATCCGCACCATACACGGTGTTGATAGTGCACTGCTTCCCCTTCCTGAGGCGCCGTATGGTGGTCCAGAATCGCTTCGAAGCCGTCCGGAAGTCGTTTTCCATGGCTTCCCCGAACTCTTCCCATGTCCGAGTTTTTGCCTCCGCGACCGCTAAAGCTGCACACCGCTTGGCCCGTCGGTACCCGTCCACTGCCTCCGGAGTCCTATGAGCCAAAAGAACCCGATAGGACTCCTTCTTCAGCTTGACGGCATCCCTCACTGCTGGTGTCCACCAACGGGTTCTGGGATTACCGCCACGACAGGCACCAACAACCTTGCGGCCACAGCTCCAATCAGCCGCCTCGACAATAGAGGTCCGGAACATGGTCCACTCGGACTCAATGTCCCGCACCTCCCTCGTGACATGTTCAAAGTTCTCCCGGAGGTGTGAATTGAAACTCTCTCTGACAGGAGACTCTGCCAGACGTTCCCAGCAGACCCTCACAATGCGCTTGGGCCTGCCAGGTCTGTCCGGCATCCTCCCCCACCATCGCAGCCAACTCACCACCAGGTGGTGATCGGTAGAAAGCTCCGCCCCTCTCTTCACCCGAGTGTCCAAAACATAAGGCCGCAAATCCGATGACACAACTACAAAGTCGATCATGGAACTGCGGCCTAGGGTGTCCTGGTGCCAAGTGCACATATGGACACCCTTATGTTTGAACATGGTGTTTGTTATGGACAATCCGTGACGAGCACAAAAGTCCAATAACAAAACACCACTCGGGTTTAGATCCGGGCGACCATTCTTCCCAATCACGCCTCTCCAGGTTTCACTGTCGTTGCCAACATGAGCGTTGAAGTCTCCCAGTAGCACAAGGGAATCACCCGGAGGAGCACTTTCCAGTACTCCTTCGAGTGTACCCAAAAAGGGTGGGTATTCTGAACTGCTGTTTGGTGCGTAAGCACAAACAACAGTCAGGACCCGTCCCCCCACCCGAAGGCGAAGGGAAGCTACCCTCTCGTCCACTGGGTTGAACTCAAACGTGCAAGCTTTGAGCCGGGGGGCAACGAGAATTGCCACCCCAGCCCGTCGCCTCTCACTGCCGCTAACGCCAGAGTGGAAGAGGGTCCAGTCCCTCTCGAGAGAACTGGTTCCAGAGCCCTTGCTGTGCGTCGAAGTGAGTCCGACTATATCCAGCCGGAACTTCTCTACCTCGCGCACTAGCTCAGGCTCCTTCCCCCCCAGTGAGGTGACGTTCCACGTCCCAAGAGCTAGCTTCTGTAGCCGAGGATCGGACCACCAAGTGCCCTGACTTCGGCTTCCGCCCAGCTCAAAATGCACCCGACCTCTATGGCCCCTCCTATGAGTGGTGAGCCCATTGGAGGGATGACCCACGTTGCCTATTCGGGCTGTGCCCGGCCGGGCCCCATGGGGACAGGCCCGACCACCAGGCGCTCGCCATCGTGCCCCAACTCCGGGCCTGGCTCCAGAGCGGGGCCCCGGTGACCCACGTCCGGGAGAGGGAAATCTGGGTTCATTTTGTTGTAATTCCATAGAAGTCTTTGAGCTGCTCTTTGTCTGATCACTCACCTAGGACCTGTTTGTCTTTGGAGACCCTACCAGGGGGCATGAAAACCCCCAGACAACATAGCTCCTGGGATCATTGGGACACGCAAACTCCTCTACCACGGTAAGGTAGCAGCTCAGAGAGGAGATGACTGTATACTGTAACACTCAATATGACAGTTATTTAAACATAACTCCAACACCACACATGAAAAATGGCTAATAATGCCTGAAATAATGCATCTTTGGGAGTTTTACTCGAAACATATGCTTTTTTAAATCTTGCAAATGCAAAAAGTAGTTTTTTACTCAATACGACTATAATAGTCTTACAATCCTGAGATAATGCGAAAAAAGCAATAAAAATGTATTCAAACATAACTTCTAAACAACACATGCAAAATGGCTAATAATGCCCAGAGATATGTTTTTTTGTTAGTTTTACTAGAAAAATTATCTTTTGTAAGGTTTGCAAAGACACAAATTAGTTTTTTTTATTCAATATAACAGTGTAACTGTCATACTAAATATGAAAGGTTTATAATCATAACTCCAAAACCAAATATGTTTTTTGTCTTAAAAAGCCTTTAATATTGAATTTATGTAAGTTTTAGCAGAATCAGGTATTTTGGAAAGGTTGACAAATACAAATATTAGATTTTACTGGCCTCATATTGGTCACACTCAAAATGACAGTTTTTGAAACATAACTCCAAAAATACACATGCAAAATGTCTAAAAATGCCTGAAGAAATGCATCTTCGAGAGTTTTCCTGAAAAAAAACATTTGGTAAGGTTTGCAAAAACAAAATTTGATTTGTTAATCAATTTGACGGTAATGTATTTAGAATCCTGAGATAATGCGAAAAAAGCAATACAAATGTATTCCAACATAATTCCTAATCCAAACGTGCAAAATGTCTAAAAATGCCTGTGATATTGAATACATGTGAGTTTTACTACATACAGTTGTTTTTCTATGGTTTGCAAATACAAAAATGAGGTTGTACTCAATATGACTGTATACTGTAACACTCAAAATGGCAGTTATTTAAACATAACTCCTACACCACACATGAAAAATGGCTAATAATGCCTGAAATAATGCATCTTTGGGAGTTTTACTCGAAACATATGCTTTTTTAAATCTTGCAAATGCAAAAAGTAGTTTTTTACTCAATACGACTATAATAGTCTTACAATCCTGAGATAATGCAAAAAAAGCAATAAAAATGTATTCAAACATAACTTCTAAACAACACATGCAAAATGGCTAATAATGCCCAGAGATGTTTTTTTGTTAGTTTTATTAGAAAAATTATATTTTGTAAGGTTTGCAAAGACACAAATTAGTTTTTTATTCAATATAACAGTGTAACTGTCATACTAAATATGAAAGGTTTATAATCATAACTCCAAAACCAAATATGAAATTTGTCTTAAAAAGCCTTTAATATTGAATTTATGTAAGTTTTACCAGAATCAGGTATTTTGGAAAGAATCACAAATACAAATATTAGATTTTACAGGCCTCATATTGGTCACACTCAAAATGACAGTTTTTGAAACATAACTCCAAAAATACACATGCAAAATGTCTAATAATGCCTGAAGAAATGCATCTTCAAGAGTTTTCCTGAAAAAAAAATATTTGGTAAGGTTTGCAAAAACAAAATTTGATTTGTTACTCAATTTGACAGTAATGTACTTAGAATCTTGAGATAATGCGAAAAAAGCAATAAAAATGTATTCCAACATAATTCCTAATCAAAACGTGCAAAATGTCTAAAAATGCCTGTGATATTATATACATGTGAGTTTTACTAGATACAGTTGTTT
Source organism: Nerophis ophidion (assembly GCF_033978795.1). Taxonomy (NCBI): domain Eukaryota; kingdom Metazoa; phylum Chordata; class Actinopteri; order Syngnathiformes; family Syngnathidae; genus Nerophis; species Nerophis ophidion. The sequence goes on from NW_026907117.1 coordinate 19,747, forward strand.
TTCAATCGTTTGCAAATACTACAATGAGGTTTTACTCAATATGACTGTATACTGTAACACTCAATATGACAGTTATTTAAACATAACTCCTACACCACACATGAAAAAATGGCTAATAATGCCTGAAATAATGCATCTTTGGGAGTTTTACTTGAAACATATGCTTTTTTGAATCTTGCAAATGCAAAAAGTAGTTTTTTACTCAATACGACTATAATAGTCTTACAATCCTGAGATAATGCGAAAAAAGCAATAAAAATGTATTCAAACATAACTTCTAAACAACACATGCAAAATGGCTAATAATGCCCAGAGATATGTTTTTTTGTTAGTTGTACTAGAAAATGATCTTTTGTAAGGTTTGCAAAGACAAAGTTAGTTTTTTTATTCAATATAACAGTGTAACTGTCATACTAAATATGAAAGGTTTATAATTATAACTCCAAAACCAAATATGAAATGTGTCTTAAAAAGCCTTTAATATTGATTTTATGTACGTTTTAGCAGAATCAGGTATTTTGGAAAGGTTGACAAATACAAATATTAGATTTTACTGGCCTCATATTGGTCACACTCAAAATGACAGTTTTTGAAACATAACTCCAAAAATACACATGCAAAATGTCTAAAAATGCCTGAAGAAATGCATCTTCGAGAGTTTTCCTGAAAAAAAACATTTGGTAAGGTTTGCAAAAACAAAATTTGATTTGTTAATCCATTTGACAGTAATGTATTTAGAATCCTGAGATAATGCGAAAAAAGCAATACAAATGTATTCCAACATAATTCCTAATCCAAACGTGCAAAATGTCTAAAAATGCCTGTGATATTGAATACATGTGAGTTTTACTAGATACAGTTGTTTTTCTATGGTTTGCAAATACAAAAATGAGGTTTTACTCAATATGACTGTACACTGTAACACTCAATATGACAGTTATTTAAACATAGCTCCTACACCACACATGAAAAATGGCTAATAATGCCTGAAATAATGCAACTTTGGGAGTTTTACTCGAAACATATGCTTTTTTAAATCTTGCAAATGCAAAAAGTAGTTTTTTACTCAATACGACTATAATAGTCTTACAATCCTGAGATAATGCGAAAAAAGCAATAAAAATGTATTCAAACATAACTTCTAAACAACACATGCAAAATGGCTAATAATGCCCAGAGATATGTTTTTTTGTTAGTTGTACTAGAAAAATTATCTTTTGTAAGGTTTGCAAAGACACAAATTAGTTTTTTTATTCAATATAACAGTGTAACTGTCATACTAAATAAGAAAGGTTTATAATCATAACTCCAAAACCAAATATGAAATGTGTCTTGAAAAGCCTTTAATATTGATTTTATGTACGTTTTAGCAGAATCAGGTATTTTGGAAAGGTTGACAAATACAAATATTAGATTTTACTGGCCTCATATTGGTCACACTCAAAATGACAGTTTTTGAAACATAACTCCAAAAATACACATGCAAAATGTCTAATAATGCCTGAAGAAATGCATCTTCGAGAGTTTTCCTGAAAAAAAAAACATTTGGTAAGGTTTGCAAAAACAAATTTGATTTGTTACTCAATTTGACAGTAATGTACTTAGAATCCTGAGATAATGCGAAAAAAGCAATACAAATGTATTCCAACATAATTCCTAATCCAAACGTGCAAAATGTCTAAAAATGCCTGTGATATTGAATACATGTGAGTTTTACTAGATACAGTTGTTTTTCTATGGTTTGCAAATACAAAAATGAGGTTTTACTCAATATGACTGTACACTGTAACACTCAATATGACAGTTATTTAAACATAACTCCTACACCACACATAAAAAATGGCTAATAATGCCTGAAATAATGCATCTTTGGGAGTTTTACTCGAAACATATGCTTTTTTAAATCTTGCAAATGCAAAAAGTAGTTTTTTACTCAATACGACTATAAAAGTCTTACAATCCTGAGATAATGCGAAAAAAGCAATAAAAATTTATTCAAACATAACTTCTAAACAACACATGCAAAATGGCTAATAATGCCCAGAGATATGTTTTTTTGATATTTTTACTAGAAAAATGATCTTTTGTAAGGTTTGCAAAGACACAAGTTAGTTTTTTTATTCAATATAATAGTGTAACTGTCATACTAAATATGAAAGGTTTATAATCATAACTCCAAAACCAAATATGAAATTTGTCTTAAAAAAACTTTAATATTTAATTTATGTAAGTTTTACCAGAATCAGGTATTTTGGAAAGAATCACAAATACAAATATTAGATTTTACTGGCCTCATATTGGTCACACTCAAAATGACAGTTTTTGAAACATACCAAAAAAATAATAAAATACCAAATTATTTATACATATTATTTTCTGTTTTCTCAAATTACTTTCAATTTCATGTAAAATTACAGTAATTAACTTTAATTAAATATGTAGCTTTTTATATAAAAGTATTTGTTCATACTAACAATCTAACAGTTGTATATGTAATTTTAAGGTAAATCAAATGTTTTCAATATTTATGTGTATTTTCACATTCGAGTCGAAAAATATATGTAGCCTCTTATAAAAGGTGTATGCTCAAACTGTAATATGACGTCCATGAAATACTGCAAGAGATTCTTAATCAACAGTCAACAGCCATACAGATCACACTGACAGTGGCCGTACAAACAACTTTTACAATGTTACAAATATGCGCCACACTGTGGAGCCACATCAAACAAGACTGACAAACACATTTCAGGAGAACATCGTCACCGTAACACAACATTAACACAACAGAAACAATTCCTAGAGTTCCATATGTTACAAAATACACCCCACCACCTAACCCCGCCCAGCTCAACCAACGCACGGAGGGGGGGCGGTGATGTTTTGGGGGACGGGGTTGGGTGGTAGCGGGATTGTAGCCCGGAAGAGTCAGCGCTGCTTGGGCTTCTGGGTATTTGTTATGTTGTGTTTATGTTTTATTACAGTGAGGATGTTTTCCTGAAATGTGTTTATCATTTGTGTTCGATGTGGGTTCACAGTGTGGTGCATATTTGTAACAGTGTTAAAGTTGTTTGTACAGCCACCGTCAGTGTGACCTGTGTGGCTGTTGACCAAGTATATCTCGCAGTCACTTTTCAAATGAACGAAGAAACCGTGCTCATCACATGCCTCAATTGGCACGCTGATGATTTGGTGAATGAGCGTTCATTAAAACCCACCACGGTATTACGTGTCATATTCGCCCGTTCAAACTTTGAGTCAACCCTACAGGAGGGTCAGTGAAATTCTGGTGGTGAATTGATAGGAATGGTAAGTATGTAGCTAGGGTGGGATAGCCATTCATGCAAGGTTAATCCACTTTGTATCAATTTACTGCATCCAGTGGTCCCCGCTAAAGTCAATGAGACACCCCTGATCCTAACAGTTCAGAAAAAATCTGTTAAACAATGGTATTTTTCTGTGGAACCGCCAGCATTGTCACTTCATTAAAGGTGGTTGATCGTAATAATTTGGAAAAACTCTGAAGAATAAAGGTTTTTTTTTCTGCGGAACTGTTTGCATCGTCACTTTATTAAAGGTGGTTGATCTTAATAATTTTGTAAAAATCCGTAAAATTACGATATTTCTCCCCAAAACATTTCATAAAAATTTCTGTAAATATAATGTTTTTTAATCATTATTTGGTTTACAATGTTTTACTTTAATTTTATGGTTTTTGTTTGGCAGCCAGTAAATCACCGTTTTTTTACAGAATTTTTTTTTACAGTGTTTTCAAAGATACAAGTTTTTTTTTTTTTTTTCGATATAACAGTATTACTGTCATACTAAATATGAAAGGTTCATAAACATAACTCCAAAACCAAACATGAAATCTGTCTAAAAAAGCCCGTAATATTGACTTTATATGAGTTTTACCTGAATTAAGTATTTTGGAAAGGTTCACAAATACAAAAATTTGGTTTTACTGGCCACACATTGGTCACACTGAATAAGACAGTTTTTTAACCATATCTCCAAAAATACACATGCAAAATTACAAAAAAATGCCTGAAGAAATGTATCTTTGTGAGTTTTACTGGAAAAAACACATTTTGTAAGGTTTGCAAAAACAAAAAGAAATGTTTTGTAATGTTAATGTAATTTTAAGGTAAATTAATTTTTTTTAATATTTATGTGTATTTTCACATTCAAGGCGAAAAATATATGTAGCCTCTTATAAAAGGTTTATGCTCAAACTAACATTTACATTTTTTTCCCTGTAATATGACATACATGAGTGACTGCAAGACATACTTAATCAACAGTCAACAGCCTTACAAATCACACTGACGGTGGCCGTACAAACAACTTTAACAATGTTACAAATATGCGCCACACTGTAGAGCCACATCAAACAAGAATGACAAACACATTTCAGGAGAACATCTTCACCGTAACACAACATTAACACAACAGAAACAAAACCCAGAATTCCATGTGTTACAATATACACCCCCACCACCTAACCCCGCCCACCTCAACCAACGCATGGAGGGGGGCGGTGATGTTTTGGGGCGCGGGGTTGGGTGGTAGCAGGGGTGTAGCCCGGAAGAGTCAGCGCTTGTGGGTATTTGTTATGTTATGTTGTGTTTATGTTTTGTTACAGTGAGGATGTTTTCCTGAAAAGTGTTTATCATTCTTGTTCGATGTGGATTCACAGTGTGGTGCATATTTTGTAACAGTGTTAAAATTGTTTGTACAGCCACCAGCAGTGTGACCTGTGTGGCTGTTGACCAAGTATGTTTTGCAGTCACTATCACGTGCATGACAATACCATGCACATCACACTCATCAGTAGGCATGCGGATGATTTGGTGAATGAGCGTATAAAAAGTCAACCGGCCAGACTTTGGGTCAATCCTACATGAGGGTCAGTAAAATTCTCACAGTGAAATGGTAGGATCGGTAAGTTTGTTGCTAGGGTGGGGTAGCCATTCATGCAAGGTGAATCCACTTTGCATCAAGTTCCTGCATCCAATGGCCCCCCACTAAAGTCAATGAGACACCCCTGATCCTAACAATTCAGAAAAAATATGTAAAACAATGGTATTTTTCTGTGGAACCGCCAGCATTGACACTTCACTAAAAGTGGTTGATCGTAATAATTTGGAAAAACTCTTTAGAATAAAGGTATTTTTCTGCAGAACTGTTTGCATCGTCACTTTATTAAAGGTGGTTGATCTTAATAATTTTGTAAAAATCTGTAAAATTACGATATTTCACCCCAAAACGTTTCATGAAAATTTCTGTAAATATAATATTTTTGATCATTATTAGGTTTACAATGTTTTACTTTAGTTTTATGGTTTTTGTTTGGCAGCCGTAGCTGCCAGTAAATGACCGTTTTTTTACAAAATGTATTTTTACAGTGTTTGCAAAGATAAAAGTTAGTTTTTTTATTCAATATAACAGTAAAACTGTCATACTAAATATGAAAGGTTAATAAACATAACTCCAAAACCAAACATGAAATCTGTCTAAAAAAGCCTGTAATATTGACTTTATGTGAGTTTTACCTGAATTAGGTATTTTGGAAAGGTTCACAAATACAAAAATTTGGTTTTACTGGCCTCACATTGGTCACACTCAATAAGACAGTTTTTGAACCCTATCTCCAAAAATACACATGCAAAATTACAAAAAAATGCCTGAAAAAATGTATCTTTGTGAGTTTTACTGAATAAAAAAACAACATTTTGTAAGGTTTGCAAAAACAAAAAGAAATGATTTACCCAATTTGACAGTAATGTGCTTAAAATCCTGAGATAATGCAAAAAGAGCAATAAAAATGTATTCCAACATAATTCCTAATCCAAACGCGCAAAATGTCTAAAAATGCCTGTGATATTGAATCCATGTGAGTTTTACTACATATAGTTGATTTTCTATGGTTTGCAAATACAAAAATTAGGTTTTACTCAATATGACTGTATACTGTAACACTCAATATGACAGTTATTTGAACATAACTCCTACACCACACATGGCTAATAATGCCTGAAATAATGCATCTTTGGGAGTTTTACTCGAAACGATTGCTTTTTTAAATCTTTGCAATGCAAAAAATTGTTGTTTTACACAATATGACAATAATGTTCTTGGAATCCTGAGATAATGCGAAAAAAGCAATAAAAAAGTTTTCAAACACAACTTTTAAACAACACATGCAAAACGGCTAATAATGCCTAGAGATGTGTATCTTTGTTAGTTGTAGTAGAAAAATGATCTTTTGTAGGGTTCACTGTAAAAAAAAATAATCCAATTTTTATGGTTAGTTTACTCTAAATTTCTACCGTGATTTTTCAATTTTTTTGGATAGGTTATAAAACTGTAGAATTCAAGACATTATCTGTAAATAAACAAACTGCCTGTTATTTTGAATAATATACCAGTAATGACGAACTATGTATATTCCTATTTTTTTACAGAAAAATACCAAATTAGTTATACATATTATTTTCTGTTTTCTCAAATTACTTTCAATTTCATGTAAAATTACAGTCCATCCATCCATCCATCATCTTCCACTTATCCGAGGTCGGGTCGCGGGGGCAGCAGCCTAAGCACTGAAGCCCAGACTTCCCTCTCTCCAGCCACTTCGTCTACCTCTTCCCGGGGGATCCTGAGGCGTTCCCAGGCCAGCCGGGAGACATAATCTTCCCAACGTGTCCTGGGTCTTCCCCGTGGCCTCCTACCAGCTGGACGTGCCCTAAACACCTCCCTAGGGAGGCGTTCGGGTTGGCATCCTGACCAGATGCCCGAACCACCTCATAAAATTACAGTAATTAACTTAATATAAATATGTAGCTTGTTATATAATAGTATTTGTCCATACTAACAATCTAAAAGTTGTATATGTAATTTTAAGGTAAATCAAATTTTTTTAATATTTATGTGTATTTTCACATTCAAGGCGAAAAATATATGTAGCCTCTTATAAAAGGTTCATGCTCAAACTAACAATTACATTTTTTTCCCTGTAATATGACATACATGAATGACTGCAAGACATACTTAATCAACAGTCAACAGCCTTACAGATCACACTGACGGTGGCCGTACAAACGACTTTAACAATGTTACAAATATGCGCCACACTGTAGAGCCACATCAAACAAGAATGCCAAACACATTTCAGGAGAACATCTTCACCGTAACACAACACCGCAGAGGCCACCAAAGTGGATATGTTTCTTTTACTTTTTATTCATAGCTGTATGTAGAAGTGTCTGCTTGTATCTGCTGCTTTAATGTCTTTAATGTCCTCTGTGTTCTTTGATGTTTGATGTTTCCCTCTCACACACATGTAAGAGGGATGTGTACTATGGCTATGAGTTGTTCTTTTCCCTTGGCCTCAGTCTGCACCCCCTCTCCAGGGCCTAGGCTAAGACCGATTTTTTAATTTTATTTTAATCTTCTATTTTTTTCTTCCCCCCCTTTTTTACCTGTATGTCATCTTTTTTGTAAGGGGCGCTGGAAGCCTGCAGACCCGTCAGCGATCCTGTTCTGTCTCCCTGTAATGTTTGTCTGATCTTGAATGGGATTGTGCTGAAAAGTACTATCTAATCTAATCTAATTAACACAACAGAAACAATACCCAGAATTCCATGTGTTACAATACACACCCCCACCACCTAAACCCGCCCACCTCAACCAACGCACGGAGGGGGGCGGTGATGTTTTGGGGCGCGGGGTTGGGTGGTAGCGGGGATGTAGCCCGGAAGAGATAGCGCTGCATGGTTTTGTGGGTATTTGTTATGTTGTGTTTATGTTTTATTACAGTGAGGATGTTTTCCTGAAATGTGTTTATCATTCTTGTTCAATGTGGGTTCACAGTGTGGTGCATATTTGTAACAGTGTTAAAGTTGTTTGTGCAGCCACCGTCAGTGTGACCTGTGTGGCTGTTGACCAAGTTTATCTTGCAGTCACTATCATATGTACAACAATACCGTGCACATCACTTGCCTCAATTGGCACGCTGATGATTTGGTGAATGAGCGTACAAAAAAGCGCACCGCGGTACTACTTGTCATATTCGCCCGGCCAAGCTTTGAGTCAATCCTATATGAGGGTAGTGAAATTCTCGGGGTGAAATTGTGGGATTGGTAAGTACGTTGCTAGGTTGGGAAAGCCATTCATGCAAGGTTAACCCACTTTGTATCAATTTCCTGCATCCAGTGGCCCACCGGTAAAGTGAATGAGACACCCCTGATCCTAACAATTCAGAAAAAATCTGTTAAACAATGCTATTTTTCTGTGGAACCGCCAGCATTGTCACTTCACTAAAGGTGATTGATCGTAATAATTTGGAAAAACTCTTTAGAATAAAGGTATTTTTCTGCAGAACTGTTTGCATCGTCACTTTATTAAAGGTGGTTGATCTTAATAATTTTGTAAAAATCTGTAAAATTACGATATTTCTCCCCAAAACATTTCATGAAAATTTCTGTCAATATGTTTTTGATCATTATTTGGTTTACAATGTTTTACTTTAATTTTATGGTTTTTGTTTGGCAGCCAGTAAATGACCGTTTTTTTACAGAATTTTTTTTTACAGTGTTTTCAAAGATACAAGTTTTTTTTTTTTTTTTCGATATAACAGTATTACTGTCATACTAAATATGAAAGGTTCATAAACATTACTCCAAAACCAAACATGAAATCTGTCTGAAAAAGCCTGTAATATTGACTTTATGTGAGTTTTACCTGAATTAGGTATTTTGGAAGGGTTCACAATAACAACAATTTGGTTTTACTGGCCTCACATTGGTCACACTCAATAAGACAGTTTTTGAACCATATCTCCAAAAATACACATGCAAAATTACAAAAAAATTCCTGAAGAAATGTATATTTGTGAGTTTTACTGGAAAAAAAACATTTTGTAAGGTTTGCAAAAACAAAAAGAAATGTTTTACCCAATTTGACAGTAATGTACTTAAAATCCTGAGATAATGCAAAAAGAGCAATAAAAATGTATTCCAACATAATTCCTAATCCAAACGTGCAATTTGTCTAAAAAAGCCTGTAATATTGAATTTATGTGAGTTTTAGCAGAATCAGGTATTTTGGAAAGAATCACAAATACAAAAATTAGGTTTTACTGGCCTCATATTGGTCACACTCAAAATGACAGTTTTTGAAACATAACTCCAAAAATACACATGCAAAATGTCTAATAATGCCTGAAGAAATGCATCTTTGAGAGTTTTCCTGAAAAAAAAACATTTGGTAAGATTTGCAAAAACAAAATTTGATTTGTTACTCAATGCGACAGTAATGTACTTAGAATCCTGAGATAATGCGAAAAAAGCAATAAAAATTTATTCCAACATAATTCCTAATCAAAACGTGCAAAATGTCTAAAAATGCCTGTGATATTGAATACATGTGAGTTTTACTAGATACATTTGTTTTTCAATGGTTTGCGAATACAAAAATTAGGTTTTACTCAATATGACTCTATACTGTAACACTCAATATGACAGTTATTTAAACATAACTCCTACACCACACATGGCTAATAATGCCTGAAATAATGCATCTTTGGGAGTTTTACTCGAAACGATTGCTTTTTTAAATCTTTGCAATGCAAAAATTTGTTGTTTTACTCAATATGACAATAATGTTCTTGGAATCCTGAGATAATGCGAAAAAAGCAATAAAAAAGTTTTCAAACACAACTTTTAAACAACACATGCAAAACGGCTAATAATGCCTAGAGATGTGTATCTTTGTTGGTTGTAGTAGAAAAATGATCTTTTGTAGGGTTCACTGTAAAAAAAAATATCCAATTTTTATGGTTAGTTTACTCTAAATTTCTACCGTAATTTTTCAATTTTTTTGGATAGGTTATAAAACTGTAGAATTCAAGACATTACCTGTAAATAAACAAACCGCCTGTTATTTTGAATAATATACCAGTAATGACGAACTATGTATATTCCTATTTTTTTACAGAAAAATACCAAATTAATTATACCTATTATTTTCTGTTTTCTCAAATTACTTTCAATTTCATGTAAAATTACAGTAATTAACTTAATATAAATATTTAGCTTGTTATATAAAAGTATTTGTCCATACTAACAATCTAAAAGTTTTATATGTAATTTTAAGGTAAATCAAATTTTTTTAATATTTATGTGTATTTTCACATTCAAGGCGAAAAATATTTGTAGCCTCTTATAAAAAGTTTATGCTCAAACTAACAATTACATTTTTTTCCCTGTAATATGACATACATGAATGACTGCAAGACATACTTAATCAACAGTCAACAGCCTTACAGATCACACTGACGGTGGCCGTACAAACGACTCTAACAATGTTACAAATATGCGCCACACTGTAGAGCCACATCAAACAAGAATGACAAACACATTTCAGGAGAACATCTTCACCGTAACACAACATTAACACAACAGAAACAATACCCAGAATTCCATGTGTTACAATACCACCCCCACCACCTAAACCCGCCCACCTCAACCAACGCACGGAGGGGGGCGGTGATGTTTTGGGGCGCGGGGTTGGGTGGTAGCGGGGATGTAGCCCGGAAGAGATAGCGCTGCATGGTTTTGTGGGTATTTGTTATGTTGTGTTTATGTTTTATTACAGTGAGGATGTTTTCCTGAAATGTGTTTATCATTCTTGTTCAATGTGGGTTCACAGTGTGGTGCATATTTGTAACAGTGTTAAAGTTGTTTGTGCAGCCACCGTCAGTGTGACCTGTGTGGCTGTTGACCAAGTATATCTTGCAGTCACTATCATATATACAACAATACCATGCACATCACTTGCCTCAATTGGCACGCTGATGATTTGGTGAATGAGCGTACAAAAAAGCCCACCACGGTACTACTTGTCATATTCGCCCGGCCAAGCTTTGAGTCAATCCTATATGAGGGTAGTGAAATTGTGGGATTGGTAAATACATTGCTAGGTTGGGAAAGCCATTCATGCAAGGTTAACCCACTTTGTATCAATTTCCTGCATCCAGTGGCCCACCGGTAAAGTGAATGAGACACCCCTGATCCTAACAATTCAGAAAAAATCTGTTAAACAATGCTATTTTTCCGTGGAACCGCCAGCATTGTCACTTCACTAAAGGTGATTGATCGTAATAATTTGGGAAAACTCTTTAGAATAAATGTATTTTTCTGCAGAACTGTTTGCATCGTCACTTTATTAAAGGTGGTTGATTTTAATAATTTTGTAAAAATCTGTAAAATTACGATATTTCTCCCCAAAACATTTCATGAAAATTTCTGTAAATATAATGTTTTTGATCATTATTTGGTTTACAATTTTTTACTTTAATTTTATGGTTTTTGTTTGGCAGCCAGTAAATGACCGTTTTTTTACAGAATTTTTTTTTTACAGTGTTTTCAAAGATACAAGTTTTTTTTTTTTTTTTCGATATAACAGTATTACTGTCATACTAAATATGAAAGGTTCATAAACATTACTCCAAAACCAAACATGAAATCTGTCTGAAAAAGCCTGTAATATTGACTTTATGTGAGTTTTACCTGAATTAGGTATTTTGGAAGGGTTCACAATAACAACAATTTGGTTTTACTGGCCTCACATTGGTCACACTCAATAAGACAGTTTTTGAACCATATCTCCAAAAATACACATGCAAAATTACAAAAAAATTCCTGAAGAAATGTATATTTGTGAGTTTTACTGGAAAAAAACATTTTGTAAGGTTTGCAAAAACAAAAAGAAATGTTTTACCCAATAAAAATGTATTCCAACATAATTCCTAATCCAAACGTGCAAAGTGTCTAAAAATGCCTGTGATAGTGAATACATGTGAGTTTTACTAGATACAGTTGTTTTTCTATGGTTTGCAAATACAAAAATGAGGTATTACTCAATATTACTGTATACTGTAACACTCAATATGACAGTTATTTAAACATAACTCCTACACCACACATGGAAAATGGCTAATAATGCCTGAAATAATGCATCTTTGGGAGTTTTAGTCGAAACATATGCTTTTTTAAATCTTGCAAATGCAAAAAGTAGTTTTTTACTCAATATGACTATAATGTTCTTAGAATCCTGAGATAATGCGAAAAAAGCAATAAAAAATTATTCAAACATAACTTCTAAACAACACATGCAAAATGGCTAATAATGCCTAGAGATATGTATTTTTGTTAAAGTACTAGAAAAATGATCTTTTGTGAGGTTTCTAAAGACACAAGTTAGTTTTTTTATTCAATATAACAGTGTGACTGTCAACCTAAATATGAAAGGTTTATAATCATAACTCCAAAACCAAACATGAACTTTGTCTAAAAAAGCCTGTAATATTGAATTTATGTGAGTTTGACCTGAATCAGGTATTTTGGAAAGGTTCAAAAATACAAAAATCAGGTTTTACTGGCCTCATATTGGTCAAACTCAAAATGTCAGTTTATGAAACATAACTCCAAAAATACACATGCAATATGTCTAATAATGCCTGAAGAAATGCATCTTTGAGAGTTTTCCTGAAAAAAAATATTTGGTACCGTTTGCAAAAACAAAAAGTAATGTTTTACTCAATTTGACAGTAATGTACTTAGAATCCTGAGATAATGCGAATAAAGCAATAAAAATGTATTCCAACATAATTCCTAATCCAAACGTGCAAAGAGTCTAAAAATGCCTGTGATATTGAATACATGTGAGTTTTACTAGATACAGTTGTTTTTCTATGGTTTGCAAATACAAAAATGAGGTATTACTCAATATGACTGTATACTGTAACACTCAATATGACAGTTATTTAAACATAACTCCTACACCACACATGGAAAATGGCTAATAATGCCTGAAATAATGCATCTTTGGGAGTTTTACTCGAAACATATGCTTTTTTAAATCTTGCAAATGCAAAAAGTAGTTTTTTACTCAATATGACTATTATGTTCTTAGAATCCTGAGATAATGCAAAAAAAGCAATAAAAATGTATTCAAACATAACTTCTAAACAACACATGCAAAATGGCTAATAATGCCTAGAGATATATATTTTTGTTAGTAGTACTAGAAAAATGATCTTTTGTAAGGTTTCTAAAGACACAAGTTAGTTTTTTTATTCAATATAACAGTGTGACTGTCAACCTAAATATGAAAGGTTTATAATCATAACTCCAAAACCAAACATGAACTTTGTCTAAAAAAGCCTGTAATATTGAATTTATGTGAGTTTGACCGGAATCAGGTATTTTGGAAAGGTTCAAAAATACAAAAATCAGGTTTTACTGGCCTTATATTGGTCAAACTCAAAATGTCAGTTTATGAAACATAACTCCAAAAATACACATGCAATATGTCTAATAATGCCTGAAGAAATGCATCTTTGAGAGTTTTCCTGACAAAAAAACATTTGGTACCGTTTGCAAAAACAAAAAGTAATGTTTTACTCAATTTGACAGTAATGTACTTAGAATCCTGAGATAATGCGAATAAAGCAATACAAATGTATTCCAACATAATTCCTAATCCAAACGTGCAGAGTCTAAAAATGCCTGTGATATTGAATACATGTGAGTTTTACTAGATACAGTTGTTTTTCTATGGTTTGCAAATACAAAAATGAGGTATTACTCAATATGACTGTATACTGTAACACTCAATATGACAGTTATTTAAACATAACTCCTACACCACACATGGAAAATGGCTAATAATGCCTGAAATAATGCATCTTTGGGAGTTTTACACGAAACATATGCTTTTTTAAATCTTGCAAATGCAAAAAGTAGTTTTTTACTCAATATGACTATAATGTTCTTAGAATCCTGAGATAATGCGAAAAAAGCAATAAAAATGTATTCAAACATAACTTCTAAACAACACATGCAAAATGGCTAATAATGCCTAGAGATATGTATTTTTGTTAGTAGTACTAGAAAAATGATCTTTTGTAAGGTTTCTAAAGACACAAGTTAGTTTTTTTTATTCAATATAACATTGTGACTGTCAACCTAAATATGAAAGGTTTATAATCATAACTCCAAAACCAAACATGAACTTTGTCTAAAAAAGCCTGTAATATTGAATTTATGTGAGTTTGACCTGAATCAGGTATTTTGGAAAGGTTCAAAAATACAAAAATCAGGTTTTACTGGCCTCATATTGGTCAAACTCAAAATGTCAGTTTATGAAACATAACTCCAAAAATACACATGCAATATGTCTAATAATGCCTGAAGAAATGCATCTTTGAGAGTTTTCCTGAAAAAAAAAACATTTGGTACCGTTTGCAAAAACAAAAAGTAATGTTTTACTCAATTTCACAGTAATGTACTTAGAATCCTGAGATAATGCGAATAAAGCAATAAAAATGTATTCCAACATAATTCCTAATCCAAACGTGCAAAGAGTCTAAAAATGCCTGTGATATTGAATACATGTGAGTTTTACTAGATACAGTTGTTTTTCTATGGTTTGCAAATACAAAAATGAGGTATTACTCAATATGACTGTATACTGTAACACTCAATATGACAGTTATTTAAACATAACTCCTACACCACACATGGAAAATGGCTAATAATGCCTGAAATAATGCATCTTTGGGAGTTTTACACGAAACATATGCTTTTTTAAATCTTGCAAATGCAAAAAGTAGTTTTTTACACAAGATGACTATAATGTTCTTAGACTCCTGAGATAATGCGAAAAAAGCAATACAAATGTATTCAAACATAACTTCTAAACAACACATGCAAAATGGCTAATAATGCCTAGAGATATGTATTTTTGTTAGTAGTACTAGAAAAATGATCTTTTGTGAGGTTTCTAAAGACACAAGTTAGTTTTTTTATTCAATATAACAGTGTGACTGTCAACCTAAATATGAAAGGTTTATAATCATAACTCCAAAACCAAACATGAACTTTGTCTAAAAAAGCCTGTAATATTGAATTTATGTGAGTTTGACCTGAATAAGGTATTTTGGAAAGGTTCAAAAATACAAAAATCAGGTTTTACTGGCCTCGTATTGGTCAAACTCAAAATGTCAGTTTATGAAACATAACTCCAAAAATACACATGCAATATGTCTAATAATGCCTGAAGAAATGCATCTTTGAGAGTTTTCCTGAAAAAAAAACATTTGGTACCGTTTGCAAAAACAAAAAGTAATGTTTTACTCAATTTGACAGTAATGTACTTAGAATCCTGAGATAATGCGAATAAAGCAATAAAAATGTATTCCAACATAATTCCTAATCCAAACGTGCAAAGTGTCTAAAAATGCCTGTGATATTGAATACATGTGAGTTTTACTAGATACAGTTGTTTTTCTATGGTTTGCAAATACAAAAATGAGGTATTGCTCAATATGACTGTATACTGTAACACTCAATATGACAGTTATTTAAACATAACTCCTACACCACACATGGAAAATGGCTAATAATGCCTGAAATAATGCATCTTTGGGAGTTTTACACGAAACATATGCTTTTTTAAATCTTGCAAATGCAAAAAGTAGTTTTTTACTCAATATGACTATAATGTTCTTAGAATCCTGAGATAATGCGAAAAAAGCAATAAAAATGTATTCAAACATAACTTCTAAACAACACATGCAAAATGGCTAATAATTCCTAGAGATATGTATTTTTGTTAGTAGTACTAGAAAAATGATCTTTTGTGAGGTTTCTAAAGACACAAGTTAGTTTTTTTATTCAATATAACAGCGTGACTGTCAACCTAAATATGAAAGGTTTATAATCATAACTCCAAAACCAAACATGAACTTTGTCTAAAAAAGCCTGTAATATTGAATTTATGTGAGTTTGACCTGAATCAGGTATTTTGGAAAGGTTCAAAAATACAAAAATCAGGTTTTACTGGCCTCGTATTGGTCAAACTCAATATGTCAGTTTATGAAACATAACTCCAAAAATACACATGCAATATGTCTAATAATGCCTGAAGAAATGCATCTTTGGGAGTTTTCCTGAAAAAAAAAACATTTGGTACCGTTTGCAAAAACAAAAAGTAATGTTTTACTCAATTTGACAGTAATGTACTTAGAATCCTGAGATAATGCGAATAAAGCAATAAAAATGTATTCCAACATAATTCCTAATCCAAACGTGCAAAGTGTCTAAAAATGCCTGTGATATTGAATACATGTGAGTTTTACTAGATACAGTTGTTTTTCTATGGTTTGCAAATACAAAAATGAGGTATTACTCAATATGACTGTATACTGTAACACTCAATATGACAGTTATTTAAACATAACTCCTACACCACACATGGAAAATGGCTAATAATGCCTGAAATAATGCATCTTTGGGAGTTTTACACGAAACATATGCTTTTTTAAATCTTGCAAATGCAAAAAGTAGTTTTTTACTCAATATGACTATAATGTTCTTAGAATCCTGAGATAATGCGAAAAAAGCAATAAAAATGTATTCAAACATAACTTCTAAACAACACATGCAAAATGGCTAATAATGCCTAGAGATATGTATTTTTGTTAGTAGTACTAGAAAAATGATTTTTTGTGAGGTTTCTAAAGACACAAGTTAGTTTTTTTATTCAATATAACAGTGTGACTGTCAACCTAAATATGAAAGGTTTATAATCATAACTCCAAAACCAAACATGAACTTTGTCTAAAAAAGCCTGTAATATTGAATTTATGTGAGTTTGACCTGAATCAGGTATTTTGGAAAGGTTCAAAAATACAAAAATCAGGTTTTACTGGCCTCATATTGGTCAAACTCAAAATGTCAGTTTATGAAACATAACTCCAAAAATACACATGCAATATGTCTAATAATGCCTGAAGAAATGCATCTTTGAGAGTTGTCCTGAAAAAAAAACATTTGGTACCGTTTGCAAAAACAAAAAGTAATGTTTTACTCAATTTGACAGTAATGTACTTAGAATCCTGAGATAATGCGAATAAAGCAAACAAAATGAATTCCAACATAATTCCTAATCCAAACGTGCAAAGAGTCTAAAAATGCCTGTGATATTGAATACATGTGAGTTTTACTAGATACAGTTGTTTTTCTATGGTTTGCAAATACAAAAATGAGGTATTACTCAATATGACTGTATACTGTAACACTCAATATGACAGTTATTTAAACATAACTCCTACACCACACATGGAAAATGGCTAATAATGCCTGAAATAATGCATCTTTGGGAGTTTTACACGAAACATATGCTTTTTTAAATCTTGCAAATGCAAAAAGTAGTTTTTTACTCAATATGACTATAATGTTCTTAGAATCCTGAGATAATGCGAAAAAAGCAATAAAAATTTATTCAAACATAACTTCTAAACAACACATGCAAAATGGCTAATAATGCCTAGAGATATGTATTTTTGGTAGTAGTACTAGAAAAATGATCTTTTGTGAGGTTTCTAAAGACACGAGTTAGTTTTTTTATTCAATATAACAGTGTGACTGTCAACCTAAATATGAAAGGTTTATAATCATAACTCCAAAACCAAACATGAACTTTGTCTAAAAAAGCCTGTAATATTGAATTTATGTGAGTTTGACCTGAATCAGGTATTTTGGAAAGGTTCAAAAATACAAAAATCAGGTTTTACTGGCCTCGTATTGGTCAAACTCAAAATGTCAGTTTATGAAACATAATTCCAAAAATACACATGCAATATGTCTAATAATGCCTGAAGAAATGCATCTTTGAGAGTTTTCCTGAAAAAAAAACATTTGGTACCGTTTGCAAAAACAAAAAGTAATGTTTTACTCAATTTGACAGTAATGTACTTAGAATCCTGAGATAATGCGAATAAAGCAATACAAATGTATTCCAACATAATTCCTAATCCAAACGTGCAAAGTGTCTAAAAATGCCTGTGATATTGAATACATGTGAGTTTTACTAGATACAGTTGTTTTTCTATGGTTTGCAAATACAAAAATGAGGTATTACTCAATATGACTGTATACTGTAACACTCAATATGACAGTTATTTAAACATAACTCCTACACCACACATGGAAAATGGCTAATAATGCCTGAAATAATGCATCTTTGGGAGTTTTACTCGAAACATATGCTTTTTTAAATCTTGCAAATGCAAAAAGTAGTTTTTTACTCAATATGACTATAATGTTCTTAGAATCCTGAGATATTGCGAAAAAAGCAATAAAAATGTATTCAAACATAACTTCTAAACAACACATGCAAATTGGCTAATAATGCCTAGAGATATGTATTTTTGTTAGTAGTACTAGAAAAATGATCTTTTGTAAGGTTTCTAAAGACACAAGTTAGTTTTTTTATTCAATATAACAGTGTGACTGTCAACCTAAATATGAAAGGTTTATAATCATAACTCCAAAACCAAACATGAAATTTGTCTAAAAAAGCCTGTAATATTGAATTTATGTGAGTTTGACCTGAATCAGGTATTTTGGAAAGGTTCAAAAATACAAAAATCAGGTTTTACTGGCCTCATATTGGTCAAACTCAAAATGTCAGTTTATGAAACATAACTCCAAAAATACACATGCAATATGTCTAATAATGCCTGAAGAAATGCATCTTTGAGAGTTTTCCTGAAAAAAAAAACATTTGGTACCGTTTGCAAAAACAAAAAGTAATGTTTTACTCAATTTGACAGTAATGTACTTAGAATCCTGAGATAATGCGAATAAAGCAATAAAAATGTATTCCAACATAATTCCTAATCCAAACGTGCAAAGTGTCTAAAAATGCCTGTGATATTGAATACATGTGAGTTTTACTAGATACAGTTGTTTTTCTATGGTTTGCAAATACAAAAATGAGGTATTACTCAATATGACTGTATACTGTAACACTCAATATGACAGTTATTTAAACATAACTCCTACACCACACATGGAAAATGGCTAATAATGCCTGAAATAATGCATCTTTGGGAGTTTTACACGAAACATATGCTTTTTTAAATCTTGCAAATGCAAAAAGTAGTTTTTTACTCAATATGACTATAATGTTCTTAGAATCCTGAGATAATGCGAAAAAAGCAATAAAAATGTATTCAAACATAACATCTAAACAACACATGCAAATTGGCTAATAATGCCTAGAGATATGTATTTTTGTTAGTAGTACTAGAAAAATGATCTTTTGTAAGGTTTCTAAAGACACAAGTTAGTTTTTTTATTCAATATAACAGTGTGACTGACAACCTAAATATGAAAGGTTTATAATCATAACTCCAAAACCAAACATGAAATTTGTCTAAAAAAGCCTGTAATATTGAATTTATGTGAGTTTGACCTGAATCGGGTATTTTGGAAAGGTTCAAAAATACAAAAATCAGGTTTTACTGGCCTCATATTGGTCAAACTCAAAATGTCAGTTTATGAAACATAACTCCAAAAATACACATGCAATATGTCTAATAATGCCTGAAAAAATGCATCTTTGAGAGTTTTCCTGAAAAAAAAAAACATTTGGTACCGTTTGCAAAAACAAAAAGTAATGTTTTACTCAATTTGACAGTAATGTACTTAGAATCCTGAGATAATGCGAATAAAGCAATACAAATGTATTCCAACAAAATTCCTAATCCAAACGTGCAAAGTGTCTAAAAATGCCTGTGATATTGAATACATGTGAGTTTTACTAGATACAGTTGTTTTTCTATGGTTTGCAAATACAAAAATGAGGTATTACTCAATATGACTGTATACTGTAACACTCAATATGACAGTTATTTAAACATAACTCCTACACCACACATGGAAAATGGCTAATAATGCCTGAAATAATGCATCTTTGGGAGTTTTACACGAAACATATGCTTTTTTAAATCTTGCAAATGCAAAAAGTAGTTTTTTACTCAATATGACTATAATGTTCTTAGAATCCTGAGATAATGCGAAAAAAGCAATAAAAATGTATTCAAACATAACTTCTAAACAACACATGCAAAATGGCTAATAATGCTTAGAGATATGTATTTTTGCTAGTAATACTAGAAAAATGATCTTTTGTAAGGTTTCTAAAGACACAAGTTAGTTTTTTTATTCAATATAACAGTGTGACTGTCAACCTAAACATGAAAGGTTTATAATCATAACTCCAAAACCAAACATGAACTTTGTCTAAAAAAGCCTGTAATATTGAATTTATGTGAGTTTGACCTGAATCAGGTATTTTGGAAAGGTTCAAAAATACAAAAATCAGGTTTTACTGGCCTCATATTGGTCAAACTCAAAATGTCAGTTTATGAAACATAACTCCAAAAATACACATGCAATATGTCTAATAATGCCTGAAAAAATGCTTCTTTGAGAGTTTTCCTGAAAAAAAAAACATTTTGTACCGTTTGCAAAAACAAAAAGTAATGTTTTACTCAATTTGACAGTAATGTACTTAGAATCCTGAGATAATGCGAATAAAGCAATAAAAATGTATTCCAACATAATTCCTAATCCAAACGTGCAAAGTGTCTAAAAATGCCTGTGATATTGAATACATGTGAGTTTTACTAGATACAGTTGTTTTTCTATGGTTTGCAAATACAAAAATGAGGTATTACTCAATATGACTGTATACTGTAACACTCAATATGACAGTTATTTAAACATAACTCCTACACCACACATGGAAAATGGCTAATAATGCCTGAAATAATGCATCTTTGGGAGTTTTACACGAAACATATGCTTTTTTAAATCTTGCAAATGCAAAAAGTAGTTTTTTACTCAATATGACTATAATGTTCTTAGAATCCTGAGATAATGCGAAAAAAGCAATAAAAATGTATTCAAACATAACTTCTAAACAACACATGCAAAATGGCTAATAATGCCTAGAGATATATATTTTTGTTAGTAGTACTAGAAAAATGATCTTTTGTGAGGTTTCTAAAGACACAAGTTAGTTTTTTTATTCAATATAACAGTGTGACTGTCAACCTAAATATGAAAGTTTTATAATCATAACTCCAAAACCAAACATGAACTTTGTCTAAAAAAGCCTGTAATATTGAATTTATGTGAGTTTGACCTGAATCAGGTATTTTGGAAAGGTTCAAAAATACAAAAATCAGGTTTTACTGGCCTCATATTGGTCAAACTCAAAATGTCAGTTTATGAAACATAACTCCAAAAATACACATGCAATATGTCTAATAATGCCTGAAGAAATGCATCTTTGAGAGTTTTCCTGAACAAAAACATTAGGTACCGCTTGCAAAAACAAAAAGTAATGTTTTACTCAATTTGACAGTAATGTACTTAGAATCCTGAGATAATGCGAATAAAGCAATAAAAATGTATTCCAACATAATTCCTAATCCAAACGTGCAAAGAGTCTAAAAATGCCTGTGATATTGAATATATGTGAGTTTTACTAGATACAGTTGTTTTTCTATGGTTTGCAAATACAAAAATGAGGTATTACTCAATATGACTGTATACTGTAACACTCAATATGACAGTTATTTAAACATAACTCCTACACCACACATGGAAAATGGCTAATAATGCCTGAAATAATGCATCTTTGGGAGTTTTACTCGAAGCATATGCTTTTTTAAATCTTGCAAATGCAAAAAGTAGTTTTTTACTCAATATGACTATAATGTTCTTAGAATCCTGAGATAATGCGAAAAAAGCAATAAAAATGTATTCAAACATAATTTCTAAACAACACATGCAAAATGGCTAATAATGCCTAGAGATATGTATTTTTTGTTAGTAGTCCTAGAAAAATGATCTTTTGTGAGGTTTCTAAAGACACAAGTTAGTTTTTTTATTCAATATAACAGTGTGACTGTCAACCTAAATATAAAAGGTTTATAATCATAACTCCAAAACCAAACATGAACTTTGTCTAAAAAAGCCTGTAATATTGAATTTATGTGAGTTTGACCTGAATCAGGTATTTTGGAAAGGTTCAAAAATACAAAAATCAGGTTTTACTGGCCTCATATTGGTCAAACTCAAAATGTCAGTTAATGAAACATAACTCCAAAAATACACAGGCAATATGTCTAATAATGCCTGAAGAAATGCATCTTTGAGAGTTTTCCTGAAAAAAAAAACACATTTGGTACCGTTTGCAAAAACAAAAAGTAATGTTTTACTCAATTTGACAGTAATGTACTTAGAATCCTGAGATAATGCGAATAAAGCAATAAAAATGTATTCCAACATAATTCCTAATCCAAACGTGCAAAGAGTCTAAAAATGCCTGTGATATTGAATATATGTGAGTTTTACTAGATACAGTTGTTTTTCTATGGTTTGCAAATACAAAAATGAGGTATTACTCAATATGACTGTATACTGTAACACTCAATATGACAGTTATTTAAACATAACTCCTACACCACACATGGAAAATGGCTAATAATGCCTGAAATAATGCATCTTTGGGAGTTTTACACGAAACATATGCTTTTTTAAATCTTGCAAATGCAAAAAGTAGTTTTTTACTCAATATGACTATAATGTTCTTAGAATCCTGAGATAATGCGAAAAAAGCAATAAAAATGTATTCAAACATAACTTCTAAACAACACATGCAAAATGGCTAATAATGCCTAGAGATATGTATTTTTGTTAGTAGTACTAGAAAAATGATATTTTGTAAGGTTTCTAAAGACACAGGTTAGTTTTTTTATTCAATATAACAGTGTGACTGTCAACCTAAATATGAAAGGTTTATAATCATAACTCCAAAACCAAACATGAAATTTGTCTAAAAAAGCCTGTAATATTGAATTTATGTGAGTTTGACCTGAATCGGGTATTTTGGAAAGGTTCAAAAATACAAAAATCAGGTTTTACTGGCCTCATATTGGTCAAACTCAAAATGTCAGTTTATGAAACATAACTCCAAAAATACACATGCAATATGTCTAATAATGCCTGAAGAAATGCATCTTTGAGAGTTTTCCTGAAAAAAAAAACATTTGGTACCGTTTGCAAAAACAAAAAGTAATGTTTTACTCAATTTGACAGTAATGTACTTAGAATCCTGAGATAATGCGAATAAAGCAATACAAATGTATTCCAACATAATTCCTAATCCAAACGTGCAAAGTGTCTAAAAATGCCTGTGATATTGAATACATGTGAGTTTTACTAGATACAGTTGTTTTTCTATGGTTTGCAAATACAAAAATGAGGTATTACTCAATATGACTGTATACTGTAACACTCAATATGACAGTTATTTAAACATAACTCCTACACCACACATGGAAAATGGCTAATAATGCCTGAAATAATGCATCTTTGGGAGTTTTACATGAAACATATGCTTTTTTAAATCTTGCAAATGCAAAAAGTAGTTTTTTACTCAATATGACTATAATGTTCTTAGAATCCTGAGATAATGCGAAAAAAGCAATAAAAATGTATTCAAACATAACTTCTAAACAACACATGCAAAATGGCTAATAATGCCTAGAGATATGTATTTTTGTTAGTAGTACTAGAAAAATTATCTTTTGTGAGGTTTCTAAAGACACAAGTTAGTTTTTTTATTCAATATAACAGTGTGACTGTCAACCTAAACATGAAAGGTTTATAATCATAACTCCAAAACCAAACATGAACTTTGTCTAAAAAAGCCTGTAATATTGAATTTATGTGAGTTTGACCTGAATCAGGTATTTTGGAAAGGTTCAAAAATACAAAAATCAGGTTTTACTGGCCTCATATTGGTCAAACTCAAAATGTCAGTTTATGAAACATAACTCCAAAAATACACATGCAATATGTCTAATAATGCCTGAAGAAATGCTTCTTTGAGAGTTTTCCTGAAAAAAAAAACATTTTGTACCGTTTGCAAAAACAAAAAGTAATGTTTTACTCAATTTGACAGTAATGTACTTAGAATCCTGAGATAATGCGAATAAAGCAATACAAATGTATTCCAACATAATTCCTAATCCAAACGTGCAAAGTGTCTAAAAATGCCTGTGATATTGAATACATGTGAGTTTTACTAGATACAGTTGTTTTTCTATGGTTTGCAAATACAAAAATGAGGTATTACTCAATATGACTGTATACTGTAACACTCAATATGACAGTTATTTAAACATAACTCCTACACCACACATGGAAAATGGCTAATAATGCCTGAAATAATGCATCTTTGGGAGTTTTACACGAAACATATGCTTTTTTAAATCCTGCAAATGCAAAAAGTAGTTTTTTACTCAATATGACTATAATGTTCTTAGAATCCTGAGATAATGCGAAAAAAGCAATAAAAATGTATTCAAACATAACTTCTAAACAACACATGCAAAATGGCTAATAATGCCTAGAGATATGTATTTTTGTTAGTAGTACTAGAAAAATTATCTTTTGTGAGGTTTCTAAAGACACAAGTTAGTTTTTTTATTCAATATAACAGTGTGACTGTCAACCTAAACATGAAAGGTTTATAATCATAACTCCAAAACCAAACATGAACTTTGTCTAAAAAAGCCTGTAATATTGAATTTATGTGAGTTTGACCTGAATCAGGTATTTTGGAAAGGTTCAAAAATACAAAAATCAGGTTTTACTGGCCTCATATTGGTCAAACTCAAAATGTCAGTTTATGAAACATAACTCCAAAAATACACATGCAATATGTCTAATAATGCCTGAAGAAATGCTTCTTTGAGAGTTTTCCTGAAAAAAAAACATTTTGTACCGTTTGCAAAAACAAAAAGTAATGTTTTACTCAATTTGACAGTAATGTACTTAGAATCCTGAGTTAATGCGAATAAAGCAAACAAAATGTATTCCAACATAATTCCTAATCCAAACGTGCAAAGAGTCTAAAAATGCCTGTGATATTGAATACATGTGAGTTTTACTAGATACAGTTGTTTTTCTATGGTTTGCAAATACAAAAATGAGGTATTACTCAATATGACTGTATACTGTAACACTCAATATGACAGTTATTTAAACATAACTCCTACACCACACATGGAAAATGGCTAATAATGCCTGAAATAATGCATCTTTGGGAGTTTTACTCGAAGCATATGCTTTTTTAAATCTTGCAAATGCAAAAAGTAGTTTTTTACTCAATATTACTATAATGTTCTTAGAATCCTGAGATAATGCGAAAAAAGCAATAAAAATGTATTCAAACATAACTTCTAAACAACACATGCAAAATGGCTAATAATGCCTAGAGATATGTATTTTTTGTTAGTAGTCCTAGAAAAATGATCTTTTGTGAGGTTTCTAAAGACACAAGTTAGTTTTTTTATTCAATATAACAGTGTGACTGTCAACCTAAATATAAAAGGTTTATAATCATAACTCCAAAACCAAACATGAACTTTGTCTAAAAAAGCCTGTAATATTGAATTTATGTGAGTTTGACCTGAATCAGGTATTTTGGAAAGGTTCAAAAATACAAAAATCAGGTTTTACTGGCCTCATATTGGTCAAACTCAAAATGTCAGTTTATGAAACATAACTCCAAAAATACACAGGCAATATGTCTAATAATGCCTGAAGAAATGCATCTTTGAGAGTTTTCCTGAAAAAAAACATTAGGTGCCGCTTGCAAAAACAAAAAGTAATGTTTTACTCAATTTGACAGTAATGTACTTAGAATCCTGAGATAATGCGAATAAAGCAAACAAAATGTATTCCAACATAATTCCTAATCCAAACGTGCAAAGAGTCTAAAAATGCCTGTGATATTGAATACATGTGAGTTTTACTAGATACAGTTGTTTTTCTATGGTTTGCAAATACAAAAATGAGGTATTACTCAATATGACTGTATACTGTAACACTCATTAAGACAGTTATTTAAACATAACTCCTACACCACACATGGAAAATGGCTAATAATCCCTGAAATAATGCATCTTTGGGAGTTTTACTTGAAACATATGCTTTTTTAAATCTTGCAAATGCAAAAAGTAGTTTTTTACTCAATATGACTATAATGTTCTTAGAATCCTGAGATAATGCGAAAAAAGCAATAAAAATGTATTCAAACATAACTTCTAAACAACACATGCAAAATGGCTAATAATGCCTAGAGATATGTATTTTTGTTAGTAGTACTAGAAAAATGATCTTTTGTAAGGTTTCTAAAGACACAAGTTAGTTTTTTTATTCAATATAACAGTGTGAAGGTCAACCTAAATATGAAAGGTTTATAATCATAACTCCAAAACAAAACATGAAATTTGTCTAAAAAAGCCTGTAATATTGAATTTATGTGAGTTTGACCTGAATCAAGTATTTTGGAAAGGTTCAAAAATACAAAAATCAGGTTTTACTGGCCTCATATTGGTCAAACTCAAAATGTCAGTTTATGAAACATAACTCCAAAAATACACATGCAATATGTCTAATAATGCCTGAAGAAATGCATATTTGAGAGTTTTCCTGAAAAAAAAACACATTTGGTACCGTTTGCAAAAGCAAAAAGTAATGTTTTACTCAATTTGACAGTAATGTACTTAGAATCCTGAGATAATGCGAATAAAGCAATAAAAATGTATTCCAACATAATTCCTAATCCAAACGTGCAAAGTGTCTAAAAATGCCTGTGATATTGAATACATGTGAGTTTTACTAGATACAGTTGTTTTTCTATGGTTTGCAAATACAAAAATGAGGTATTACTCAATATGACTGTATACTGTAACACTCAATATGACAGTTATTTAAACATAACTCCTACACCACACATGGAAAATGGCTAATAATGCCTGAACTAATGCATCTTTGGGAGTTTTACACGAAACATATGCTTTTTTAAATCTTGCAAATGCAAAAAGTAGTTTTTTACTCAATATGACTATAATGTTCTTAGAATCCTGAGATAATGCGAAAAAAGCAATAAAAATGTATTCAAACATAACTTCTAAACAACACATGCAAAATGGCTAATAATGCCTAGAGATATGTATTTTTGTTAGTAGTACTAGAAAAATGATCTTTTGTAAGGTTTCTAAAGACACAAGTTAGTTTTTTTATTCAATATAACAGAGTGACTGTCAACCTAAATATGAAAGGTTTATAATCATAACTCCAAAACCAAACATGAACTTTGTCTAAAAAAGCCTGTAATATTGAATTTATGTGAGTTTGACCTGAATCAGGTATTTTGGAAAGGTTCAAAAATACAAAAATCAGGTTTTACTGGCCTCATATTGGTCAAACTCAAAATGTCAGTTTATGAAACATAACTCCAAAAATACACATGCAATATGTCTAATAATGCCTGAAGAAATGCATCTTTGAGAGTTTTCCTGAAAAAAAAACATTTGGTACCGTTTGCAAAAACAAAAAGTAATGTTTTACTCAATTTGACAGTAATGTACTTAGAATCCTGAGATAATGCGAATAAAGCAATAAAAATGTATTCCAACATAATTCCTAATCCAAACGTGCAAAGTGTCTAAAAATGCCTGTGATATTGAATACATGTGAGTTTTACTAGATACAGTTGTTTTTCTATGGTTTGCAAATACAAAAATGAGGTATTACTCAATATGACTGTATACTGTAACACTCATTATGACAGTTATTTAAACATAACTCCTACACCACACATGGAAAATGGCTAATAATCCCTGAAATAATGCATCTTTGGGAGTTTTACTTGAAACATATGCTTTTTTAAATCTTGCAAATGCAAAAAGTAGTTTTTTACTCAATATGACTATAATGTTCTTAGAATCCTGAGATAATGCGAAAAAAGCAATAAAAATGTATTCAAACATAACTTCTAAACAACACATGCAAAATGGCTAATAATGCCTAGAGATATGTATTTTTGTTAGTAGTACTAGAAAAATGATCTTTTGTAAGGTTTCTAAAGACACAAGTTAGTTTTTTTATTCAATATAACAGTGTGAAGGTCAACCTAAATATGAAAGGTTTATAATCATAACTCCAAAACAAAACATGAAATTTGTCTAAAAAAGCCTGTAATATTGAATTTATGTGAGTTTGACCTGAATCAAGTATTTTGGAAAGGTTCAAAAATACAAAAATCAGGTTTTACTGGCCTCATATTGGTCAAACTCAAAATGTCAGTTTATGAAACATAACTCCAAAAATACACATGCAATATGTCTAATAATGCCTGAAGAAATGCATATTTGAGAGTTTTCCTGAAAAAAAAACACATTTGGTACCGTTTGCAAAAGCAAAAAGTAATGTTTTACTCAATTTGACAGTAATGTACTTAGAATCCTGAGATAATGCGAATAAAGCAATAAAAATGTATTCCAACATAATTCCTAATCCAAACGTGCAAAGTGTCTAAAAATGCCTGTGATATTGAATACATGTGAGTTTTACTAGATACAGTTGTTTTTCTATGGTTTGCAAATACAAAAATGAGGTATTACTCAATATGACTGTATACTGTAACACTCAATATGACAGTTATTTAAACATAACTCCTACACCACACATGGAAAATGGCTAATAATGCCTGAACTAATGCATCTTTGGGAGTTTTACACGAAACATATGCTTTTTTAAATCTTGCAAATGCAAAAAGTAGTTTTTTACTCAATATGACTATAATGTTCTTAGAATCCTGAGATAATGCGAAAAAAGCAATAAAAATGTATTCAAACATAACTTCTAAACAACACATGCAAAATGGCTAATAATGCCTAGAGATATGTATTTTTGTTAGTAGTACTAGAAAAATGATCTTTTGTAAGGTTTCTAAAGACACAAGTTAGTTTTTTTATTCAATATAACAGAGTGACTGTCAACCTAAATATGAAAGGTTTATAATCATAACTCCAAAACCAAACATGAACTTTGTCTAAAAAAGCCTGTAATATTGAATTTATGTGAGTTTGACCTGAATCAGGTATTTTGGAAAGGTTCAAAAATACAAAAATCAGGTTTTACTGGCCTCATATTGGTCAAACTCAAAATGTCAGTTTATGAAACATAACTCCAAAAATACACATGCAATATGTCTAATAATGCCTGAAGAAATGCATATTTGAGAGTTTTCCTGAAAAAAAAACACATTTGGTACCGTTTGCAAAAGCAAAAAGTAATGTTTTACTCAATTTGACAGTAATGTACTTAGAATCCTGAGATAATGCGAATAAAGCAATAAAAATGTATTCCAACATAATTCCTAATCCAAACGTGCAAAGTGTCTAAAAATGCCTGTGATATTGAATACATGTGAGTTTTACTAGATACAGTTGTTTTTCTATGGTTTGCAAATACAAAAATGAGGTATTACTCAATATGACTGTATACTGTAACACTCAATATGACAGTTATTTAAACATAACTCCTACACCACACATGGAAAATGGCTAATAATGCCTGAACTAATGCATCTTTGGGAGTTTTACACGAAACATATGCTTTTTTAAATCTTGCAAATGCAAAAAGTAGTTTTTTACTCAATATGACTATAATGTTCTTAGAATCCTGAGATAATGCGAAAAAAGCAATAAAAATGTATTCAAACATAACTTCTAAACAACACATGCAAAATGGCTAATAATGCCTAGAGATATGTATTTTTGTTAGTAGTACTAGAAAAATGATCTTTTGTAAGGTTTCTAAAGACACAAGTTAGTTTTTTTATTCAATATAACAGAGTGACTGTCAACCTAAATATGAAAGGTTTATAATCATAACTCCAAAACCAAACATGAACTTTGTCTAAAAAAGCCTGTAATATTGAATTTATGTGAGTTTGACCTGAATCAGGTATTTTGGAAAGGTTCAAAAATACAAAAATCAGGTTTTACTGGCCTCATATTGGTCAAACTCAAAATGTCAGTTTATGAAACATAACTCCAAAAATACACATGCAATATGTCTAATAATGCCTGAAGAAATGCATCTTTGAGAGTTTTCCTGAAAAAAAAACATTTGGTACCGTTTGCAAAAACAAAAAGTAATGTTTTACTCAATTTGACAGTAATGTACTTAGAATCCTGAGATAATGCGAATAAAGCAATAAAAATGTATTCCAACATAATTCCTAATCCAAACGTGCAAAGTGTCTAAAAATGCCTGTGATATTGAATACATGTGAGTTTTACTAGATAGAGTTGTTTTTCTATGGTTTGCAAATACAAAAATGAGGTATTACTCAATATGACTGTATACTGTAACACTCAATATGACAGTTATTTAAACATAACTCCTACACCACACATGGAAAATGGCTAATAATGCCTGAAATAATGCATCTTTGGGAGTTTTACTCGAAACATATGCTTTTTTAAATCTTGCAAATGCAAAAAGTAGTTTTTTACTCAATATGACTATAATGTTCTTAGAATCCTGAGATAATGCGAAAAAAGCAATAAAAATGTATTCAAACATAACTTCTAAACAACACATGCAAAATGGCTAATAATGCCTAGAGATATGTATTTTTGTTAGTAGTACTAGAAAAATGATCTTTTGTAAGGTTTCTAAAGACACAAGTTAGTTTTTTTATTCAATATAACAGTGTGACTGTCAACCTAAATATGAAAGGTTTATAATCATAACTCCAAAACCAAACATGAAATTTGTCTAAAAAAGCCTGTAATAATGAATTTATGTGAGTTTGACCTGAATCAGGTATTTTGGAAAGGTTCAAAAATACAAAAATCAGGTTTTACTGGCCTCATATTGGTCAAACTCAAAATGTCAGTTTATGAAACATAACTCCAAAAATACACATGCAATATGTCTAATAATGCCTGAAGAAATGCATCTTTGAGAGTTGTCCTGAAAAAAAAACATTTGGTACCGTTTGCAAAAACAAAAAGTAATGTTTTACTCAATTTGACAGTAATGTACTTAGAATCCTGAGATAATGCGAATAAAGCAATAAAAATGTATTCCAACATAATTCCTAATCCAAACGTGCAAAGTGTCTAAAAATGCCTGTGATATTGAATACATGTGAGTTTTACTAGATACAGTTGTTTTTCTATGGTTTGCAAATACAAAAATGAGGTATTACTCAATATGACTGTATACTGTAACACTCAACATGACAGTTATTTAAACATAACTCCTACACCACACATGAAAATGGCTAATAATGCCTGAAATAATGCATCTTTGGGAATTTTTCTCGAAACATATGCTTTTATAAATCTTGAAAATGCAAAAAGTAGTTTTTTACTCAATATGACTATAATGGTCTTAGAATCCTGAGATAATGCGAAAAAAGCAATAAAAATGTATTCAAACATAACTTCTAAACAACACATGCAAAATGGCTAATAATGCCTAGAGATATGTATTTTTGTTAGTAGTACTAGAAAAATGATCTTTTGTAAGGTTTCTAAAGACACAAGTTAGTTTTTTTATTCAATATAACAGAGTGACTGTCAACCTAAATATGAAAGGTTTATAATCATAACTCCAAAACCAAACATGAACTTTGTCTAAAAAAGCCTGTAATATTGAATTTATGTGAGTTTGACCTGAATCAGGTATTTTGGAAAGGTTCAAAAATACAAAAATCAGGTTTTACTGGCCTCATATTGGTCAAACTCAAAATGTCAGTTTATGAAACATAACTCCAAAAATACACATGCAATATGTCTAATAATGCCTGAAGAAATGCATATTTGAGAGTTTTCCTGAAAAAAAAACATTTGGTACCGTTTGCAAAAACAAAAAGTAATGTTTTACTCAATTTGACAGTAATGTACTTAGAATCCTGAGATAATGCGAATAAAGCAATAAAAATGTATTCCAACATAATTCCTAATCCAAACGTGCAAAGTGTCTAAAAATGAGTGAGGTATGGAATACATGTGAGTTTTACTAGATACAGTTGTTTTTCTATGGTTTGCAAATACAAAAATGAGGTATTACTCAATATGACTGTATACTGTAACACTCAAAATGACAGTTATTTAAACATAACTCCTACACCACACATGGAAAATGGCTAATAATGCCTGAAATAATGCATCTTTGGGAGTTTTACACGAAACATATGCTTTTTTAAATCTTGCAAATGCAAAAAGTAGTTTTTTACTCAATATGACTATAATGTTCTTAGAATCCTGAGATAATGCGAAAAAAGCAATAAAAATGTATTCAAACATAACTTCTAAACAACACATGCAAAATGGCTAATAATGCCTAGAGATATGTATTTTTGTTAGTAGTACTAGAAAAATGATTTTTTGTAAGGTTTCTAAAGACACAAGTTAGTTTTTTTATTCAATATAACAGAGTGCCTGTCAACCTAAATATGAAAGGTTTATAATCATAACTCCAAAACCAAACATGAACTTTGTCTAAAAAAGTCTGTAATATTGAATTTATGGGAGTTTGACCTGAATCAGGTATTTTGGAAAGGTTCAAAAATACAAAAATCAGGTTTTACTGGCCTCATATTGGTCAAACTCAAAATGTCAGTTTATGAAACATAACTCCAAAAATACACATGCAATATGTCTAATAATGCCTGAAGAAATGCATCTTTGAGAGTTTTCCTGAAAAAAAAACATTTGGTACCGTTTGCAAAAACAAAAAGTAATGTTTTACTCAATTTGACAGTAATGTACTTAGAATCCTGAGATAATGCGAATAAAGCAATAAAAATATATTCCAACATAATTCCTAATCCAAACGTGCAAAGTGTCTAAAAATGCCTGTGATATTGAATACATGTGAGTTTTACTAGATACAGTTGTTTTTCTATGGTTTGCAAATACAAAAATGAGGTATTACTCAATATGACTGTATACTGTAACACTCAATATGACAGTTATTTAAACATAACTCCTACACCACACATGAAAATGGCTAATAATGCCTGAAATAATGCATCTTTGGGAGTTTTACTCGAAACATATGCTTTTATAAATCTTGCAAATGCAAAAAGTAGTTTTTTACTCAATATGACTATAATGTTCTTAGAATCCTGAGATAATGCGAAAAAAGCAATAAAAATGTATTCAAACATAACTTGTAAACAACACATGCAAAATGGCTAATAATGCCTAGAGATATGTATTTTTGTTAGTAGTACTAGAAAAATGATCTTTTGTAAGGTTTCTAAAGACACAAGTTAGTTTTTTTATTCAATATAACAGAGTGACTGTCAACCTAAATATGAAAGGTTTATAATCATAACTCCAAAACCAAACATGAACTTTGTCTAAAAAAGCCTGTAATATTGAATTTATGTGAGTTTGACCTGAATCAGGTATTTTGGAAAGGTTCAAAAATACAAAAATCAGGTTTTACTGGCCTCATATTGGTCAAACTCAAAATGTCAGTTTATGAAACATAACTCCAAAAATACACATGCAATATGTCTAATAATGCCTGAAGAAATGCATCTTTGAGAGTTTTCCTGAAAAAAAAACTTTTGGTACCGTTTGCAAAAACAAAAAGTAATGTTTTACTCAATTTGACAGTAATGTACTTAGAATCCTGAGATAATGCGAATAAAGCAATAAAAATTTATTCCAACATAATTCCTAATCCAAACGTGCAAAGTGTCTAAAAATGAGTGAGGTATGGAATACATGTGAGTTTTACTAGATACAGTTGTTTTTCTATGGTTTGCAAATACAAAAATGAGGTATTACTCAATTGACTGTATACTGTAACACTCAATATGACAGTTATTTAAACATAACTCCTACACCACACATGGAAAATGGCTAATAATGCCTGAAATAATGCATCTTTGGGAGTTTTACTCAAAACATATGCTTTTTTAAATCTTGCAAATGCAAAAAGTAGTTTTTTACTCAATATGACTATAATGTTCTTAGAATCCTGAGATAATGCGAAAAAAGCAATAAAAATGTATTCAAACATAACTTCTAAACAACACATGCAAAATGGCTAATAATGTCTAGAGATATGTATTTTTGTTAGTAGTACTAGAAAAATGATCTTTTGTAAGGTTTCTAAAGACACAACTTAGTTTTTTTACTCAATATAACAGTGTGACTGTCAACCTAAATATGAAAGGTTTATAATCATAACTCCAAAACCAAACATGAACTTTGTCTAAAAAAGCCTGTAATATTGAATATATGTGAGTTTGACCCGAATCAGGTATTTTGGAAAGGTTCAAAAATACAAAAATCAGGTTTTACTGGCCTCATATTGGTCAAACTCAAAATGTCAATTTATGAAACATAACTCCAAAAATACACATGCAATATGTCTAATAATGCCTGAAGAAATGCATCTTTGAGAGTTGTCCTGAAAAAAAAACATTTGGTACCGTTTGCAAAAACAAAAAGTAATGTTTTACTCAATTTGACAGTAATGTACTTAGAATCCTGAGATAATGCGAATAAAGCAATAAAAATGTATTCCAACATAACTCCTAATCCAAACGTGCAAAGTGTCTAAAAATGCCTGTGATATTGAATACATGTGAGTTTTACTAGATACAGTTGTTTTTCTATGGTTTGCAAATACAAAAATGAGGTATTACTCAATATGACTGTATACTGTAACACTCAATATGACAGTTATTTAAACATAACTCCTACACCACACATGAAAATGGCTAATAATGCCTGAAATAATGCATCTTTGGGAATTTTACTCGAAACATATGCTTTTATAAATCTTGCAAATGCAAAAAGTAGTTTTTTACTCAATATGACTATAACGTTCTTAGAATCCTGAGATAATGCGAAAAAAGCAATAAAAATGTATTCAAACATAACTTCTAAACAACACATGCAAAATGGCTAATAATGCCTAGAGATATGTATTTTTGTTAGTAGTACTAGAAAAATGATCTTTTGTAAGGTTTCTAAAGACACAAGTTAGTTTTTTTATTCAATATAACAGAGTGACTGTCAACCTAAATATGAAAGGTTAATAATCATAACTCCAAAACCAAACATGAACTTTGTCTAAAAAAGCCTGTAATATTGAATTTGTGTGAGTTTGACCTGAATCAGGTATTTTGGAAAGGTTCAAAAATACAAAAATCAGGTTTTACTGGCCTCATATTGGTCAAACTCAAAATGTCAGTTTATGAAACATACCTCCAAAAATACACATGCAATATGTCTAATAATGCCTGAAGAAATGCATCTTTGAGAGTTTTCCTGAAAAAAAAACATTTGGTACCGTTTGCAAAAACAAAAAGTAATGTTTTACTCAATTTGACAGTAATGTACTTAGAATCCTGAGATAATGCGAATAAAGCAATAAAAATGTATTCCAACATAATTCCTAATCCAAACGTGCAAAGTGTCTAAAAATGCCTGTGATATTGAATACATGTGAGTTTTACTAGATACAGTTGTTTTTCTATGGTTTGCAAATACAAAAATGAGGTATTACTCAATATGACTGTATACTGTAACACTCAATATGACAGTTATTTAAACATAACTCCTACACCACACATGAAAATGGCTAATAATGCCTGAAATAATGCATCTTTGGGAGTTTTACTCGAAACATATGCTTTTATAAATCTTGCAAATGCAAAAAGTAGTTTTTTACTCAATATGACTATAATGTTCTTAGAATCCTGAGATAATGCGAAAAAAGCAATAAAAATGTATTCAAACATAACTTCTAAACAACACATGCAAAATGGCTAATAATGCCTAGAGATATGTATTTTTGTTAGTAGTACTAGAAAAATGATATTTTGTAAGGTTTCTAAAGACACAACTTAGTTTTTTTACTCAATATAACAGTGTGACTGTCAACCTAAATATGAAAGGTTTATAATCATAACTCCAAAACCAAACATGAACTTTGTCTAAAAAAGCCTGTAATATTGAATATATGTGAGTTCGACCTGAATCAGGTATTTTGGAAAGGTTCAAAAATACAAAAATCAGGTTTTACTGGCCTCATATTGGTCAAACTCAAAATGTCAGTTTATGAAACATAACTCCAAAAATACACATGCAATATGTCTAATAATGCCTGAAGAAATGCATCTTTGAGAGTTGTCCTGAAAAAAAAACATTTGGTACCGTTTGCAAAAACAAAAAGTAATGTTTTACTCAATTTGACAGTAATGTACTTAGAATCCTGAGATAATGCGAATAAAGCAATAAAAATATATTCCAACATAATTCCTAATCCAAACGTGCAAAGTGTCTAAAAATGCCTGTGATATTGAATACATGTGAGTTTTACTAGATACAGTTGTTTTTCTATGGTTTGCAAATACAAAAATGAGGTATTACTCAATATGACTGTATACTGTAACACTCAACATGACAGTTATTTAAACATAACTCCTACACCACACATGAAAATGGCTAATAATGCCTGAAATAATGCATCTTTGGGAATTTTACTCGAAACATATGCTTTTATAAATCTTGAAAATGCAAAAAGTAGTTTTTTACTCAATATGACTATAATGGTCTTAGAATCCTGAGATAATGCGAAAAAAGCAATAAAAATGTATTCAAACATAACTTCTAAACAACACATGCAAAATGGCTAATAATGCCTATAGATATGTATTTTTGTTAGTAGTACTAGAAAAATGATCTTTTGTAAGGTTTCTAAAGACACAAGTTAGTTTTTTTATTCAATATAACAGAGTGACTGTCAACCTAAATATGAAAGGTTTATAATCATAACTCCAAAACCAAACATGAACTTTGTCTAAAAAAGCCTGTAATATTGAATTTATGTGAGTTTGACCTGAATCAGGTATTTTGGAAAGGTTCAAAAATACAAAAATCAGGTTTTACTGGCCTCATATTGGTCAAACTCAAAATGTCAGTTTATGAAACATAACTCCAAAAATACACATGCAATATGTCTAATAATGCCTGAAGAAATGCATCTTTGAGAGTTTTCCTGAAAAAAAAACATTTGGTACCGTTTGCAAAAACAAAAAGTAATGTTTTACTCAATTTGACAGTAATGTACTTAGAATCCTGAGATAATGCGAATAAAGCAATAAAAATGTATTCCAACATAATTCCTAATCCAAACGTGCAAAGTGTCTAAAAATGAGTGAGGTATGGAATACATGTGAGTTTTACTAGATACAGTTGTTTTTCTATGGTTTGCAAATACAAAAATGAGGTATTACTCAATATGACTGTATACTGTAACACTCAAAATGACAGTTATTTAAACATAACTCCTACACCACACATGGAAAATGGCTAATAATGCCTGAAATAATGCATCTTTGGGAGTTTTACACGAAACATATGCTTTTTTAAATCTTGCAAATGCAAAAAGTAGTTTTTTACTCAATATGACTATAATGTTCTTAGAATCCTGAGATAATGCGAAAAAAGCAATAAAAATGTATTCAAACATAACTTCTAAACAACACATGCAAAATGGCTAATAATGCCTAGAGATATGTATTTTTGTTAGTAGTACTAGAAAAATGATTTTTTGTAAGGTTTCTAAAGACACAAGTTAGTTTTTTTATTCAATATAACAGAGTGCCTGTCAACCTAAATATGAAAGGTTTATAATCATAACTCCAAAACCAAACATGAACTTTGTCTAAAAAAGTCTGTAATATTGAATTTATGTGAGTTTGACCTGAATCAGGTATTTTGGAAAGGTTCAAAAATACAAAAATCAGGTTTTACTGGCCTCATATTGGTCAAACTCAAAATGTCAGTTTATGAAACATAACTCCAAAAATACACATGCAATATGTCTAATAATGCCTGAAGAAATGCATCTTTGAGAGTTTTCCTGAAAAAAAAACATTTGGTACCGTTTGCAAAAACAAAAAGTAATGTTTTACTCAATTTGACAGTAATGTACTTAGAATCCTGAGATAATGCGAATAAAGCAATAAAAATATATTCCAACATAATTCCTAATCCAAACGTGCAAAGTGTCTAAAAATGCCTGTGATATTGAATACATGTGAGTTTTACTAGATACAGTTGTTTTTCTATGGTTTGCAAATACAAAAATGAGGTATTACTCAATATGACTGTATACTGTAACACTCAATATGACAGTTATTTAAACATAACTCCTACACCACACATGAAAATGGCTAATAATGCCTGAAATAATGCATCTTTGGGAGTTTTACTCGAAACATATGCTTTTATAAATCTTGCAAATGCAAAAAGTAGTTTTTTACTCAATATGACTATAATGTTCTTAGAATCCTGAGATAATGCGAAAAAAGCAATAAAAATGTATTCAAACATAACTTGTAAACAACACATGCAAAATGGCTAATAATGCCTAGAGATATGTATTTTTGTTAGTAGTACTAGAAAAATGATCTTTTGTAAGGTTTCTAAAGACACAAGTTAGTTTTTTTATTCAATATAACAGAGTGACTGTCAACCTAAATATGAAAGGTTTATAATCATAACTCCAAAACCAAACATGAACTTTGTCTAAAAAAGCCTGTAATATTGAATTTATGTGAGTTTGACCTGAATCAGGTATTTTGGAAAGGTTCAAAAATACAAAAATCAGGTTTTACTGGCCTCATATTGGTCAAACTCAAAATGTCAGTTTATGAAACATAACTCCAAAAATACACATGCAATATGTCTAATAATGCCTGAAGAAATGCATCTTTGAGAGTTTTCCTGAAAAAAAAACTTTTGGTACCGTTTGCAAAAACAAAAAGTAATGTTTTACTCAATTTGACAGTAATGTACTTAGAATCCTGAGATAATGCGAATAAAGCAATAAAAATTTATTCCAACATAATTCCTAATCCAAACGTGCAAAGTGTCTAAAAATGAGTGAGGTATGGAATACATGTGAGTTTTACTAGATACAGTTGTTTTTCTATGGTTTGCAAATACAAAAATGAGGTATTACTCAATTGACTGTATACTGTAACACTCAATATGACAGTTATTTAAACATAACTCCTACACCACACATGGAAAATGGCTAATAATGCCTGAAATAATGCATCTTTGGGAGTTTTACTCAAAACATATGCTTTTTTAAATCTTGCAAATGCAAAAAGTAGTTTTTTACTCAATATGACTATAATGTTCTTAGAATCCTGAGATAATGCGAAAAAAGCAATAAAAATGTATTCAAACATAACTTCTAAACAACACATGCAAAATGGCTAATAATGTCTAGAGATATGTATTTTTGTTAGTAGTACTAGAAAAATGATCTTTTGTAAGGTTTCTAAAGACACAACTTAGTTTTTTTACTCAATATAACAGTGTGACTGTCAACCTAAATATGAAAGGTTTATAATCATAACTCCAAAACCAAACATGAACTTTGTCTAAAAAAGCCTGTAATATTGAATATATGTGAGTTTGACCCGAATCAGGTATTTTGGAAAGGTTCAAAAATACAAAAATCAGGTTTTACTGGCCTCATATTGGTCAAACTCAAAATGTCAATTTATGAAACATAACTCCAAAAATACACATGCAATATGTCTAATAATGCCTGAAGAAATGCATCTTTGAGAGTTGTCCTGAAAAAAAAACATTTGGTACCGTTTGCAAAAACAAAAAGTAATGTTTTACTCAATTTGACAGTAATGTACTTAGAATCCTGAGATAATGCGAATAAAGCAATAAAAATGTATTCCAACATAACTCCTAATCCAAACGTGCAAAGTGTCTAAAAATGCCTGTGATATTGAATACATGTGAGTTTTACTAGATACAGTTGTTTTTCTATGGTTTGCAAATACAAAAATGAGGTATTACTCAATATGACTGTATACTGTAACACTCAATATGACAGTTATTTAAACATAACTCCTACACCACACATGAAAATGGCTAATAATGCCTGAAATAATGCATCTTTGGGAATTTTACTCGAAACATATGCTTTTATAAATCTTGCAAATGCAAAAAGTAGTTTTTTACTCAATATGACTATAACGTTCTTAGAATCCTGAGATAATGCGAAAAAAGCAATAAAAATGTATTCAAACATAACTTCTAAACAACACATGCAAAATGGCTAATAATGCCTAGAGATATGTATTTTTGTTAGTAGTACTAGAAAAATGATCTTTTGTAAGGTTTCTAAAGACACAAGTTAGTTTTTTTATTCAATATAACAGAGTGACTGTCAACCTAAATATGAAAGGTTAATAATCATAACTCCAAAACCAAACATGAACTTTGTCTAAAAAAGCCTGTAATATTGAATTTGTGTGAGTTTGACCTGAATCAGGTATTTTGGAAAGGTTCAAAAATACAAAAATCAGGTTTTACTGGCCTCATATTGGTCAAACTCAAAATGTCAGTTTATGAAACATACCTCCAAAAATACACATGCAATATGTCTAATAATGCCTGAAGAAATGCATCTTTGAGAGTTGTCCTGAAAAAAAAACATTTGGTACCGTTTGCAAAAACAAAAAGTAATGTTTTACTCAATTTGACAGTAATGTACTTAGAATCCTGAGATAATGCGAATAAAGCAATAAAAATATATTCCAACATAATTCCTAATCCAAACGTGCAAAGTGTCTAAAAATGCCTGTGATATTGAATACATGTGAGTTTTACTAGATACAGTTGTTTTTCTATGGTTTGCAAATACAAAAATGAGGTATTACTCAATATGACTGTATACTGTAACACTCAATATGACAGTTATTTAAACATAACTCCTACACCACACATGAAAATGGCTAATAATGCCTGAAATAATGCATCTTTGGGAGTTTTACTCGAAACATATGCTTTTATAAATCTTGCAAATGCAAAAAGTAGTTTTTTACTCAATATGACTATAATGTTCTTAGAATCCTGAGATAATGCGAAAAAAGCAATAAAAATGTATTCAAACATAACTTGTAAACAACACATGCAAAATGGCTAATAATGCCTAGAGATATGTATTTTTGTTAGTAGTACTAGAAAAATGATCTTTTGTAAGGTTTCTAAAGACACAAGTTAGTTTTTTTATTCAATATAACAGAGTGACTGTCAACCTAAATATGAAAGGTTTATAATCATAACTCCAAAACCAAACATGAACTTTGTCTAAAAAAGCCTGTAATATTGAATTTATGTGAGTTTGACCTGAATCAGGTATTTTGGAAAGGTTCAAAAATACAAAAATCAGGTTTTACTGGCCTCATATTGGTCAAACTCAAAATGTCAGTTTATGAAACATAACTCCAAAAATACACATGCAATATGTCTAATAATGCCTGAAGAAATGCATCTTTGAGAGTTTTCCTGAAAAAAAAACTTTTGGTACCGTTTGCAAAAACAAAAAGTAATGTTTTACTCAATTTGACAGTAATGTACTTAGAATCCTGAGATAATGCGAATAAAGCAATAAAAATTTATTCCAACATAATTCCTAATCCAAACGTGCAAAGTGTCTAAAAATGAGTGAGGTATGGAATACATGTGAGTTTTACTAGATACAGTTGTTTTTCTATGGTTTGCAAATACAAAAATGAGGTATTACTCAATTGACTGTATACTGTAACACTCAATATGACAGTTATTTAAACATAACTCCTACACCACACATGGAAAATGGCTAATAATGCCTGAAATAATGCATCTTTGGGAGTTTTACTCAAAACATATGCTTTTTTAAATCTTGCAAATGCAAAAAGTAGTTTTTTACTCAATATGACTATAATGTTCTTAGAATCCTGAGATAATGCGAAAAAAGCAATAAAAATGTATTCAAACATAACTTCTAAACAACACATGCAAAATGGCTAATAATGTCTAGAGATATGTATTTTTGTTAGTAGTACTAGAAAAATGATCTTTTGTAAGGTTTCTAAAGACACAACTTAGTTTTTTTACTCAATATAACAGTGTGACTGTCAACCTAAATATGAAAGGTTTATAATCATAACTCCAAAACCAAACATGAACTTTGTCTAAAAAAGCCTGTAATATTGAATATATGTGAGTTTGACCCGAATCAGGTATTTTGGAAAGGTTCAAAAATACAAAAATCAGGTTTTACTGGCCTCATATTGGTCAAACTCAAAATGTCAATTTATGAAACATAACTCCAAAAATACACATGCAATATGTCTAATAATGCCTGAAGAAATGCATCTTTGAGAGTTGTCCTGAAAAAAAAACATTTGGTACCGTTTGCAAAAACAAAAAGTAATGTTTTACTCAATTTGACAGTAATGTACTTAGAATCCTGAGATAATGCGAATAAAGCAATAAAAATGTATTCCAACATAACTCCTAATCCAAACGTGCAAAGTGTCTAAAAATGCCTGTGATATTGAATACATGTGAGTTTTACTAGATACAGTTGTTTTTCTATGGTTTGCAAATACAAAAATGAGGTATTACTCAATATGACTGTATACTGTAACACTCAATATGACAGTTATTTAAACATAACTCCTACACCACACATGAAAATGGCTAATAATGCCTGAAATAATGCATCTTTGGGAATTTTACTCGAAACATATGCTTTTATAAATCTTGCAAATGCAAAAAGTAGTTTTTTACTCAATATGACTATAACGTTCTTAGAATCCTGAGATAATGCGAAAAAAGCAATAAAAATGTATTCAAACATAACTTCTAAACAACACATGCAAAATGGCTAATAATGCCTAGAGATATGTATTTTTGTTAGTAGTACTAGAAAAATGATCTTTTGTAAGGTTTCTAAAGACACAAGTTAGTTTTTTTATTCAATATAACAGAGTGACTGTCAACCTAAATATGAAAGGTTAATAATCATAACTCCAAAACCAAACATGAACTTTGTCTAAAAAAGCCTGTAATATTGAATTTGTGTGAGTTTGACCTGAATCAGGTATTTTGGAAAGGTTCAAAAATACAAAAATCAGGTTTTACTGGCCTCATATTGGTCAAACTCAAAATGTCAGTTTATGAAACATACCTCCAAAAATACACATGCAATATGTCTAATAATGCCTGAAGAAATGCATCTTTGAGAGTTTTCCTGAAAAAAAAACATTTGGTACCGTTTGCAAAAACAAAAAGTAATGTTTTACTCAATTTGACAGTAATGTACTTAGAATCCTGAGATAATGCGAATAAAGCAATAAAAATGTATTCCAACATAATTCCTAATCCAAACGTGCAAAGTGTCTAAAAATGCCTGTGATATTGAATACATGTGAGTTTTACTAGATACAGTTGTTTTTCTATGGTTTGCAAATACAAAAATGAGGTATTACTCAATATGACTGTATACTGTAACACTCAATATGACAGTTATTTAAACATAACTCCTACACCACACATGAAAATGGCTAATAATGCCTGAAATAATGCATCTTTGGGAGTTTTACTCGAAACATATGCTTTTATAAATCTTGCAAATGCAAAAAGTAGTTTTTTACTCAATATGACTATAATGTTCTTAGAATCCTGAGATAATGCGAAAAAAGCAATAAAAATGTATTCAAACATAACTTCTAAACAACACATGCAAAATGGCTAATAATGCCTAGAGATATGTATTTTTGTTAGTAGTACTAGAAAAATGATATTTTGTAAGGTTTCTAAAGACACAACTTAGTTTTTTTACTCAATATAACAGTGTGACTGTCAACCTAAATATGAAAGGTTTATAATCATAACTCCAAAACCAAACATGAACTTTGTCTAAAAAAGCCTGTAATATTGAATATATGTGAGTTCGACATGAATCAGGTATTTTGGAAAGGTTCAAAAATACAAAAATCAGGTTTTACTGGCCTCATATTGGTCAAACTCAAAATGTCAGTTTATGAAACATAACTCCAAAAATACACATGCAATATGTCTAATAATGCCTGAAGAAATGCATCTTTGAGAGTTGTCCTGAAAAAAAAACATTTGGTACCGTTTGCAAAAACAAAAAGTAATGTTTTACTCAATTTGACAGTAATGTACTTAGAATCCTGAGATAATGCGAATAAAGCAATAAAAATATATTCCAACATAATTCCTAATCCAAACGTGCAAAGTGTCTAAAAATGCCTGTGATATTGAATACATGTGAGTTTTACTAGATACAGTTGTTTTTCTATGGTTTGCAAATACAAAAATGAGGTATTACTCAATATGACTGTATACTGTAACACTCAACATGACAGTTATTTAAACATAACTCCTACACCACACATGAAAATGGCTAATAATGCCTGAAATAATGCATCTTTGGGAATTTTACTCGAAACATATGCTTTTATAAATCTTGAAAATGCAAAAAGTAGTTTTTTACTCAATATGACTATAATGGTCTTAGAATCCTGAGATAATGCGAAAAAAGCAATAAAAATGTATTCAAACATAACTTCTAAACAACACATGCAAAATGGCTAATAATGCCTATAGATATGTATTTTTGTTAGTAGTACTAGAAAAATGATCTTTTGTAAGGTTTCTAAAGACACAAGTTAGTTTTTTTATTCAATATAACAGAGTGACTGTCAACCTAAATATGAAAGGTTTATAATCATAACTCCAAAACCAAACATGAACTTTGTCTAAAAAAGCCTGTAATATTGAATTTATGTGAGTTTGACCTGAATCAGGTATTTTGGAAAGGTTCAAAAATACAAAAATCAGGTTTTACTGGCCTCATATTGGTCAAACTCAAAATGTCAGTTTATGAAACATAACTCCAAAAATACACATGCAATATGTCTAATAATGCCTGAAGAAATGCATCTTTGAGAGTTTTCCTGAAAAAAAAACATTTGGTACCGTTTGCAAAAACAAAAAGTAATGTTTTACTCAATTTGACAGTAATGTACTTAGAATCCTGAGATAATGCGAATAAAGCAATAAAAATGTATTCCAACATAATTCCTAATCCAAACGTGCAAAGTGTCTAAAAATGAGTGAGGTATGGAATACATGTGAGTTTTACTAGATACAGTTGTTTTTCTATGGTTTGCAAATACAAAAATGAGGTATTACTCAATATGACTGTATACTGTAACAC
Organism: Nerophis ophidion; assembly: GCF_033978795.1. Classification (NCBI taxonomy): domain Eukaryota; kingdom Metazoa; phylum Chordata; class Actinopteri; order Syngnathiformes; family Syngnathidae; genus Nerophis; species Nerophis ophidion. The sequence goes on from NW_026907117.1 coordinate 64,641, forward strand.
TCAAAATGACAGTTATTTAAACATAACTCCTACACCACACATGGAAAATGGCTAATAATGCCTGAAATAATGCATCTTTGGGAGTTTTACACGAAACATATGCTTTTTTAAATCTTGCAAATGCAAAAAGTAGTTTTTTACTCAATATGACTATAATGTTCTTAGAATCCTGAGATAATGCGAAAAAAGCAATAAAAATGTATTCAAACATAACTTCTAAACAACACATGCAAAATGGCTAATAATGCCTAGAGATATGTATTTTTGTTAGTAGTACTAGAAAAATGATTTTTTGTAAGGTTTCTAAAGACACAAGTTAGTTTTTTTATTCAATATAACAGAGTGCCTGTCAACCTAAATATGAAAGGTTTATAATCATAACTCCAAAACCAAACATGAACTTTGTCTAAAAAAGTCTGTAATATTGAATTTATGTGAGTTTGACCTGAATCAGGTATTTTGGAAAGGTTCAAAAATACAAAAATCAGGTTTTACTGGCCTCATATTGGTCAAACTCAAAATGTCAGTTTATGAAACATAACTCCAAAAATACACATGCAATATGTCTAATAATGCCTGAAGAAATGCATCTTTGAGAGTTTTCCTGAAAAAAAAACATTTGGTACCGTTTGCAAAAACAAAAAGTAATGTTTTACTCAATTTGACAGTAATGTACTTAGAATCCTGAGATAATGCGAATAAAGCAATAAAAATATATTCCAACATAATTCCTAATCCAAACGTGCAAAGTGTCTAAAAATGCCTGTGATATTGAATACATGTGAGTTTTACTAGATACAGTTGTTTTTCTATGGTTTGCAAATACAAAAATGAGGTATTACTCAATATGACTGTATACTGTAACACTCAATATGACAGTTATTTAAACATAACTCCTACACCACACATGAAAATGGCTAATAATGCCTGAAATAATGCATCTTTGGGAGTTTTACTCGAAACATATGCTTTTATAAATCTTGCAAATGCAAAAAGTAGTTTTTTACTCAATATGACTATAATGTTCTTAGAATCCTGAGATAATGCGAAAAAAGCAATAAAAATGTATTCAAACATAACTTGTAAACAACACATGCAAAATGGCTAATAATGCCTAGAGATATGTATTTTTGTTAGTAGTACTAGAAAAATGATCTTTTGTAAGGTTTCTAAAGACACAAGTTAGTTTTTTTATTCAATATAACAGAGTGACTGTCAACCTAAATATGAAAGGTTTATAATCATAACTCCAAAACCAAACATGAACTTTGTCTAAAAAAGCCTGTAATATTGAATTTATGTGAGTTTGACCTGAATCAGGTATTTTGGAAAGGTTCAAAAATACAAAAATCAGGTTTTACTGGCCTCATATTGGTCAAACTCAAAATGTCAGTTTATGAAACATAACTCCAAAAATACACATGCAATATGTCTAATAATGCCTGAAGAAATGCATCTTTGAGAGTTTTCCTGAAAAAAAAACTTTTGGTACCGTTTGCAAAAACAAAAAGTAATGTTTTACTCAATTTGACAGTAATGTACTTAGAATCCTGAGATAATGCGAATAAAGCAATAAAAATTTATTCCAACATAATTCCTAATCCAAACGTGCAAAGTGTCTAAAAATGAGTGAGGTATGGAATACATGTGAGTTTTACTAGATACAGTTGTTTTTCTATGGTTTGCAAATACAAAAATGAGGTATTACTCAATTGACTGTATACTGTAACACTCAATATGACAGTTATTTAAACATAACTCCTACACCACACATGGAAAATGGCTAATAATGCCTGAAATAATGCATCTTTGGGAGTTTTACTCAAAACATATGCTTTTTTAAATCTTGCAAATGCAAAAAGTAGTTTTTTACTCAATATGACTATAATGTTCTTAGAATCCTGAGATAATGCGAAAAAAGCAATAAAAATGTATTCAAACATAACTTCTAAACAACACATGCAAAATGGCTAATAATGTCTAGAGATATGTATTTTTGTTAGTAGTACTAGAAAAATGATCTTTTGTAAGGTTTCTAAAGACACAACTTAGTTTTTTTACTCAATATAACAGTGTGACTGTCAACCTAAATATGAAAGGTTTATAATCATAACTCCAAAACCAAACATGAACTTTGTCTAAAAAAGCCTGTAATATTGAATATATGTGAGTTTGACCTGAATCAGGTATTTTGGAAAGGTTCAAAAATACAAAAATCAGGTTTTACTGGCCTCATATTGGTCAAACTCAAAATGTCAATTTATGAAACATAACTCCAAAAATACACATGCAATATGTCTAATAATGCCTGAAGAAATGCATCTTTGAGAGTTGTCCTGAAAAAAAAACATTTGGTACCGTTTGCAAAAACAAAAAGTAATGTTTTACTCAATTTGACAGTAATGTACTTAGAATCCTGAGATAATGCGAATAAAGCAATAAAAATGTATTCCAACATAACTCCTAATCCAAACGTGCAAAGTGTCTAAAAATGCCTGTGATATTGAATACATGTGAGTTTTACTAGATACAGTTGTTTTTCTATGGTTTGCAAATACAAAAATGAGGTATTACTCAATATGACTGTATACTGTAACACTCAATATGACAGTTATTTAAACATAACTCCTACACCACACATGAAAATGGCTAATAATGCCTGAAATAATGCATCTTTGGGAATTTTACTCGAAACATATGCTTTTATAAATCTTGCAAATGCAAAAAGTAGTTTTTTACTCAATATGACTATAACGTTCTTAGAATCCTGAGATAATGCGAAAAAAGCAATAAAAATGTATTCAAACATAACTTCTAAACAACACATGCAAAATGGCTAATAATGCCTAGAGATATGTATTTTTGTTAGTAGTACTAGAAAAATGATCTTTTGTAAGGTTTCTAAAGACACAAGTTAGTTTTTTTATTCAATATAACAGAGTGACTGTCAACCTAAATATGAAAGGTTAATAATCATAACTCCAAAACCAAACATGAACTTTGTCTAAAAAAGCCTGTAATATTGAATTTGTGTGAGTTTGACCTGAATCAGGTATTTTGGAAAGGTTCAAAAATACAAAAATCAGGTTTTACTGGCCTCATATTGGTCAAACTCAAAATGTCAGTTTATGAAACATACCTCCAAAAATACACATGCAATATGTCTAATAATGCCTGAAGAAATGCATCTTTGAGAGTTTTCCTGAAAAAAAAACATTTGGTACCGTTTGCAAAAACAAAAAGTAATGTTTTACTCAATTTGACAGTAATGTACTTAGAATCCTGAGATAATGCGAATAAAGCAATAAAAATGTATTCCAACATAATTCCTAATCCAAACGTGCAAAGTGTCTAAAAATGCCTGTGATATTGAATACATGTGAGTTTTACTAGATACAGTTGTTTTTCTATGGTTTGCAAATACAAAAATGAGGTATTACTCAATATGACTGTATACTGTAACACTCAATATGACAGTTATTTAAACATAACTCCTACACCACACATGGAAAATGGCTAATAATGCCTGAAATAATGCATCTTTGGGAGTTCTACTCGAAACATATGCTTTTTTAAATCTTGCAAATGCAAAAAGTAGTTTTTTACTCAATATGACTATAATGTTCTTAGAATCCTGAGATAATGCGAAAAAAGCAATAAAAATGTATTCAAACATAACTTCTAAACAACACATGCAAAATGGCTAATAATGTCTAGAGATATGTATTTTTGTTAGTAGTACTAGAAAAATGATCTTTTGTAAGGTTTCTAAAGACACAACTTAGTTTTTTTACTCAATATAACAGTGTGACTGTCAACCTAAATATGAAAGGTTTATAATCATAACTCCAAAACCAAACATGAACTTTGTCTAAAAAAGCCTGTAATATTGAATATATGTGAGTTCGACCTGAATCAGGTATTTTGGAAAGGTTCAAAAATACAAAAATCAGGTTTTACTGGCCTCATATTGGTCAAACTCAAAATGTCAGTTTATGAAACATAACTCCAAAAATACACATGCAATATGTCTAATAATGCCTGAAGAAATGCATCTTTGAGAGTTGTCCTGAAAAAAAAACATTTGGTACCGTTTGCAAAAACAAAAAGTAATGTTTTACTCAATTTGACAGTAATGTACTTAGAATCCTGAGATAATGCGAATAAAGCAATAAAAATTTATTCCAACATAATTCCTAATCCAAACGTGCAAAGTGTCTAAAAATGCCTGTGATATTGAATACATGTGAGTTTTACTAGATACAGTTGTTTTTCTATGGTTTGCAAATACAAAAATGAGGTATTACTCAATATGACTGTATACTGTAACACTCAACATGACAGTTATTTAAACATAACTCCTACACCACACATGAAAATGGCTAATAATGCCTGAAATAATGCATCTTTGGGAATTTTACTCGAAACATATGCTTTTATAAATCTTGAAAATGCAAAAAGTAGTTTTTTACTCAATATGACTATAATGGTCTTAGAATCCTGAGATAATGCGAAAAAAGCAATAAAAATGTATTCAAACATAACTTCTAAACAACACATGCAAAATGGCTAATAATGCCTAGAGATATGTATTTTTGTTAGTAGTACTAGAAAAATGATCTTTTGTAAGGTTTCTAAAGACACAAGTTAGTTTTTTTATTCAATATAACAGAGTGACTGTCAACCTAAATATGAAAGGTTTATAATCATAACTCCAAAACCAAACATGAACTTTGTCTAAAAAAGCCTGTAATATTGAATTTATGTGAGTTTGACCTGAATCAGGTATTTTGGAAAGGTTCAAAAATACAAAAATCAGGTTTTACTGGCCTCATATTGGTCAAACTCAAAATGTCAGTTTATGAAACATAACTCCAAAAATACACATGCAATATGTCTAATAATGCCTGAAGAAATGCATATTTGAGAGTTTTCCTGAAAAAAAAACATTTGGTACCGTTTGCAAAAACAAAAAGTAATGTTTTACTCAATTTGACAGTAATGTACTTAGAATCCTGAGATAATGCGAATAAAGCAATAAAAATGTATTCCAACATAATTCCTAATCCAAACGTGCAAAGTGTCTAAAAATGAGTGAGGTATGGAATACATGTGAGTTTTACTAGATACAGTTGTTTTTCTATGGTTTGCAAATACAAAAATGAGGTATTACTCAATATGACTGTATACTGTAACACTCAAAATGACAGTTATTTAAACATAACTCCTACACCACACATGGAAAATGGCTAATAATGCCTGAAATAATGCATCTTTGGGAGTTTTACACGAAACATATGCTTTTTTAAATCTTGCAAATGCAAAAAGTAGTTTTTTACTCAATATGACTATAATGTTCTTAGAATCCTGAGATAATGCGAAAAAAGCAATAAAAATGTATTCAAACATAACTTCTAAACAACACATGCAAAATGGCTAATAATGCCTAGAGATATGTATTTTTGTTAGTAGTACTAGAAAAATGATTTTTTGTAAGGTTTCTAAAGACACAAGTTAGTTTTTTTATTCAATATAACAGAGTGCCTGTCAACCTAAATATGAAAGGTTTATAATCATAACTCCAAAACCAAACATGAACTTTGTCTAAAAAAGTCTGTAATATTGAATTTATGGGAGTTTGACCTGAATCAGGTATTTTGGAAAGGTTCAAAAATACAAAAATCAGGTTTTACTGGCCTCATATTGGTCAAACTCAAAATGTCAGTTTATGAAACATAACTCCAAAAATACACATGCAATATGTCTAATAATGCCTGAAGAAATGCATCTTTGAGAGTTTTCCTGAAAAAAAAACATTTGGTACCGTTTGCAAAAACAAAAAGTAATGTTTTACTCAATTTGACAGTAATGTACTTAGAATCCTGAGATAATGCGAATAAAGCAATAAAAATATATTCCAACATAATTCCTAATCCAAACGTGCAAAGTGTCTAAAAATGCCTGTGATATTGAATACATGTGAGTTTTACTAGATACAGTTGTTTTTCTATGGTTTGCAAATACAAAAATGAGGTATTACTCAATATGACTGTATACTGTAACACTCAATATGACAGTTATTTAAACATAACTCCTACACCACACATGAAAATGGCTAATAATGCCTGAAATAATGCATCTTTGGGAGTTTTACTCGAAACATATGCTTTTATAAATCTTGCAAATGCAAAAAGTAGTTTTTTACTCAATATGACTATAATGTTCTTAGAATCCTGAGATAATGCGAAAAAAGCAATAAAAATGTATTCAAACATAACTTGTAAACAACACATGCAAAATGGCTAATAATGCCTAGAGATATGTATTTTTGTTAGTAGTACTAGAAAAATGATATTTTGTAAGGTTTCTAAAGACACAACTTAGTTTTTTTACTCAATATAACAGTGTGACTGTCAACCTAAATATGAAAGGTTTATAATCATAACTCCAAAACCAAACATGAACTTTGTCTAAAAAAGCCTGTAATATTGAATATATGTGAGTTCGACCTGAATCAGGTATTTTGGAAAGGTTCAAAAATACAAAAATCAGGTTTTACTGGCCTCATATTGGTCAAACTCAAAATGTCAGTTTATGAAACATAACTCCAAAAATACACATGCAATATGTCTAATAATGCCTGAAGAAATGCATCTTTGAGAGTTGTCCTGAAAAAAAAACATTTGGTACCGTTTGCAAAAACAAAAAGTAATGTTTTACTCAATTTGACAGTAATGTACTTAGAATCCTGAGATAATGCGAATAAAGCAATAAAAATGTATTCCAACATAATTCCTCATCCAAACGTGCAAAGTGTCTAAAAATGCCTGTGATATTGAATACATGTGAGTTTTACTAGATACAGTTGTTTTTCTATGGTTTGCAAATACAAAAATGAGGTATTACTCAATATGACTGTATACTGTAACACTCAACATGACAGTTATTTAAACATAACTCCTACACCACACATGAAAATGGCTAATAATGCCTGAAATAATGCATCTTTGGGAATTTTACTCGAAACGTATGCTTTTATAAATCTTGAAAATGCAAAAAGTAGTTTTTTACTCAATATGACTATAATGGTCTTAGAATCCTGAGATAATGCGAAAAAAGCAATAAAAATGTATTCAAACATAACTTCTAAACAACACATGCAAAATGGCTAATAATGCCTAGAGATATGTATTTTTGTTAGTAGTACTAGAAAAATGATCTTTTGTAAGGTTTCTAAAGACACAAGTTAGTTTTTTTATTCAATATAACAGAGTGACTGTCAACCTAAATATGAAAGGTTTATAATCATAACTCCAAAACCAAACATGAACTTTGTCTAAAAAAGCCTGTAATATTGAATTTATGTGAGTTTGACCTGAATCAGGTATTTTGGAAAGGTTCAAAAATACAAAAATCAGGTTTTACTGGCCTCATATTGGTCAAACTCAAAATGTCAGTTTATGAAACATAACTCCAAAAATACACATGCAATATGTCTAATAATGCCTGAAGAAATGCATCTTTGAGAGTTTTCCTGAAAAAAAAACATTTGGTACCGTTTGCAAAAACAAAAAGTAATGTTTTACTCAATTTGACAGTAATGTACTTAGAATCCTGAGATAATGCGAATAAAGCAATAAAAATGTATTCCAACATAATTCCTAATCCAAACGTGCAAAGTGTCTAAAAATGAGTGAGGTATGGAATACATGTGAGTTTTACTAGATACAGTTGTTTTTCTATGGTTTGCAAATACAAAAATGAGGTATTACTCAATATGACTGTATACTGTAACACTCAAAATGACAGTTATTTAAACATAACTCCTACACCACACATGGAAAATGGCTAATAATGCCTGAAATAATGCATCTTTGGGAGTTTTACACGAAACATATGCTTTTTTAAATCTTGCAAATGCAAAAAGTAGTTTTTTACTCAATATGACTATAATGTTCTTAGAATCCTGAGATAATGCGAAAAAAGCAATAAAAATGTATTCAAACATAACTTCTAAACAACACATGCAAAATGGCTAATAATGCCTAGAGATATGTATTTTTGTTAGTAGTACTAGAAAAATGATTTTTTGTAAGGTTTCTAAAGACACAAGTTAGTTTTTTTATTCAATATAACAGAGTGCCTGTCAACCTAAATATGAAAGGTTTATAATCATAACTCCAAAACCAAACATGAACTTTGTCTAAAAAAGTCTGTAATATTGAATTTATGGGAGTTTGACCTGAATCAGGTATTTTGGAAAGGTTCAAAAATACAAAAATCAGGTTTTACTGGCCTCATATTGGTCAAACTCAAAATGTCAGTTTATGAAACATAACTCCAAAAATACACATGCAATATGTCTAATAATGCCTGAAGAAATGCATCTTTGAGAGTTTTCCTGAAAAAAAAACATTTGGTACCGTTTGCAAAAACAAAAAGTAATGTTTTACTCAATTTGACAGTAATGTACTTAGAATCCTGAGATAATGCGAATAAAGCAATAAAAATATATTCCAACATAATTCCTAATCCAAACGTGCAAAGTGTCTAAAAATGCCTGTGATATTGAATACATGTGAGTTTTACTAGATACAGTTGTTTTTCTATGGTTTGCAAATACAAAAATGAGGTATTACTCAATATGACTGTATACTGTAACACTCAATATGACAGTTATTTAAACATAACTCCTACACCACACATGAAAATGGCTAATAATGCCTGAAATAATGCATCTTTGGGAGTTTTACTCGAAACATATGCTTTTATAAATCTTGCAAATGCAAAAAGTAGTTTTTTACTCAATATGACTATAATGTTCTTAGAATCCTGAGATAATGCGAAAAAAGCAATAAAAATGTATTCAAACATAACTTGTAAACAACACATGCAAAATGGCTAATAATGCCTAGAGATATGTATTTTTGTTAGTAGTACTAGAAAAATGATCTTTTGTAAGGTTTCTAAAGACACAAGTTAGTTTTTTTATTCAATATAACAGAGTGACTGTCAACCTAAATATGAAAGGTTTATAATCATAACTCCAAAACCAAACATGAACTTTGTCTAAAAAAGCCTGTAATATTGAATTTATGTGAGTTTGACCTGAATCAGGTATTTTGGAAAGGTTCAAAAATACAAAAATCAGGTTTTACTGGCCTCATATTGGTCAAACTCAAAATGTCAGTTTATGAAACATAACTCCAAAAATACACATGCAATATGTCTAATAATGCCTGAAGAAATGCATCTTTGAGAGTTTTCCTGAAAAAAAAACTTTTGGTACCGTTTGCAAAAACAAAAAGTAATGTTTTACTCAATTTGACAGTAATGTACTTAGAATCCTGAGATAATGCGAATAAAGCAATAAAAATTTATTCCAACATAATTCCTAATCCAAACGTGCAAAGTGTCTAAAAATGAGTGAGGTATGGAATACATGTGAGTTTTACTAGATACAGTTGTTTTTCTATGGTTTGCAAATACAAAAATGAGGTATTACTCAATTGACTGTATACTGTAACACTCAATATGACAGTTATTTAAACATAACTCCTACACCACACATGGAAAATGGCTAATAATGCCTGAAATAATGCATCTTTGGGAGTTTTACTCAAAACATATGCTTTTTTAAATCTTGCAAATGCAAAAAGTAGTTTTTTACTCAATATGACTATAATGTTCTTAGAATCCTGAGATAATGCGAAAAAAGCAATAAAAATGTATTCAAACATAACTTCTAAACAACACATGCAAAATGGCTAATAATGTCTAGAGATATGTATTTTTGTTAGTAGTACTAGAAAAATGATCTTTTGTAAGGTTTCTAAAGACACAACTTAGTTTTTTTACTCAATATAACAGTGTGACTGTCAACCTAAATATGAAAGGTTTATAATCATAACTCCAAAACCAAACATGAACTTTGTCTAAAAAAGCCTGTAATATTGAATATATGTGAGTTTGACCTGAATCAGGTATTTTGGAAAGGTTCAAAAATACAAAAATCAGGTTTTACTGGCCTCATATTGGTCAAACTCAAAATGTCAATTTATGAAACATAACTCCAAAAATACACATGCAATATGTCTAATAATGCCTGAAGAAATGCATCTTTGAGAGTTGTCCTGAAAAAAAAACATTTGGTACCGTTTGCAAAAACAAAAAGTAATGTTTTACTCAATTTGACAGTAATGTACTTAGAATCCTGAGATAATGCGAATAAAGCAATAAAAATGTATTCCAACATAACTCCTAATCCAAACGTGCAAAGTGTCTAAAAATGCCTGTGATATTGAATACATGTGAGTTTTACTAGATACAGTTGTTTTTCTATGGTTTGCAAATACAAAAATGAGGTATTACTCAATATGACTGTATACTGTAACACTCAATATGACAGTTATTTAAACATAACTCCTACACCACACATGAAAATGGCTAATAATGCCTGAAATAATGCATCTTTGGGAATTTTACTCGAAACATATGCTTTTATAAATCTTGCAAATGCAAAAAGTAGTTTTTTACTCAATATGACTATAACGTTCTTAGAATCCTGAGATAATGCGAAAAAAGCAATAAAAATGTATTCAAACATAACTTCTAAACAACACATGCAAAATGGCTAATAATGCCTAGAGATATGTATTTTTGTTAGTAGTACTAGAAAAATGATCTTTTGTAAGGTTTCTAAAGACACAAGTTAGTTTTTTTATTCAATATAACAGAGTGACTGTCAACCTAAATATGAAAGGTTAATAATCATAACTCCAAAACCAAACATGAACTTTGTCTAAAAAAGCCTGTAATATTGAATTTGTGTGAGTTTGACCTGAATCAGGTATTTTGGAAAGGTTCAAAAATACAAAAATCAGGTTTTACTGGCCTCATATTGGTCAAACTCAAAATGTCAGTTTATGAAACATACCTCCAAAAATACACATGCAATATGTCTAATAATGCCTGAAGAAATGCATCTTTGAGAGTTTTCCTGAAAAAAAAACATTTGGTACCGTTTGCAAAAACAAAAAGTAATGTTTTACTCAATTTGACAGTAATGTACTTAGAATCCTGAGATAATGCGAATAAAGCAATAAAAATGTATTCCAACATAATTCCTAATCCAAACGTGCAAAGTGTCTAAAAATGCCTGTGATATTGAATACATGTGAGTTTTACTAGATACAGTTGTTTTTCTATGGTTTGCAAATACAAAAATGAGGTATTACTCAATATGACTGTATACTGTAACACTCAATATGACAGTTATTTAAACATAACTCCTACACCACACATGAAAATGGCTAATAATGCCTGAAATAATGCATCTTTGGGAGTTTTACTCGAAACATATGCTTTTATAAATCTTGCAAATGCAAAAAGTAGTTTTTTACTCAATATGACTATAATGTTCTTAGAATCCTGAGATAATGCGAAAAAAGCAATAAAAATGTATTCAAACATAACTTCTAAACAACACATGCAAAATGGCTAATAATGCCTAGAGATATGTATTTTTGTTAGTAGTACTAGAAAAATGATCTTTTGTAAGGTTTCTAAAGACACAAGTTAGTTTTTTTATTCAATATAACAGAGTGACTCTCAACCTAAATATGAAAGGTTTATAATCATAACTCCAAAACCAAACATGAACTTTGTCTAAAAAAGCCTGTAATATTGAATTTATGTGAGTTTGACCTGAATCAGGTATTTTGGAAAGGTTCAAAAATACAAAAATCAGGTTTTACTGGCCTCATATTGGTCAAACTCAAAATGTCAGTTTATGAAACATAACTCCAAAAATACACATGCAATATGTCTAATAATGCCTGAAGAAATGCATCTTTGAGAGTTTTCCTGAAAAAAAAACATTTGGTACCGTTTGCAAAAACAAAAAGTAATGTTTTACTCAATTTGACAATAATGTACTTAGAATCCTGAGATAATGCGAATAAAGCAATAAAAATGTATTCCAACATAATTCCTAATCCAAACGTGCAAAGTGTCTAAAAATGCCTGTGATATTGAATACATGTGAGTTTTACTAGATACAGTTGTTTTTCTATGGTTTGCAAATACAAAAATGAGGTATTACTCAATATGACTGTATACTGTAACACTCAATATGACAGTTATTTAAACATAACTCCTACACCACACATGAAAATGGCTAATAATGCCTGAAATAATGCATCTTTGGGAGTTTTACTCGAAACATATGCTTTTATAAATCTTGCAAATGCAAAAAGTAGTTTTTTACTCAATATGACTATAATGTTCTTAGAATCCTGAGATAATGCGAAAAAAGCAATAAAAATGTATTCAAACATAACTTCTAAACAACACATGCAAAATGGCTAATAATGCCTAGAGATATGTATTTTTGTTAGTAGTACTAGAAAAATGATCTTTTGTAAGGTTTCTAAAGACACAAGTTAGTTTTTTTATTCAATATAACAGAGTGACTCTCAACCTAAATATGAAAGGTTTATAATCATAACTCCAAAACCAAACATGAACTTTGTCTAAAAAAGCCTGTAATATTGAATTTATGTGAGTTTGACCTGAATCAGGTATTTTGGAAAGGTTCAAAAATACAAAAATCAGGTTTTACTGGCCTCATATTGGTCAAACTCAAAATGTCAGTTTATGAAACATAACTCCAAAAATACACATGCAATATGTCTAATAATGCCTGAAGAAATGCATCTTTGAGAGTTTTCCTGAAAAAAAAACATTTGGTACCGTTTGCAAAAACAAAAAGTAATGTTTTACTCAATTTGACAATAATGTACTTAGAATCCTGAGATAATGCGAATAAAGCAATAAAAATGTATTCCAACATAATTCCTAATCCAAACGTGCAAAGTGTCTAAAAATGCCTGTGATATTGAATACATGTGAGTTTTACTAGATACAGTTGTTTTTCTATGGTTTGCAAATACAAAAATGAGGTATTACTCAATATGACTGTATACTGTAACACTCAATATGACAGTTATTTAAACATAACTCCTACACCACACATGAAAATGGCTAATAATGCCTGAAATAATGCATCTTTGGGAGTTTTACTCGAAACATATGCTTTTATAAATCTTGCAAATGCAAAAAGTAGTTTTTTACTCAATATGACTATAATGGTCTTAGAATCCTGAGATAATGCGAAAAAAGCAATAAAAATGTATTCAAACATAACTTCTAAACAACACATGCAAAATGGCTAATAATGCCTAGAGATATGTATTTTTGTTAGTAGTACTAGAAAAATGATCTTTTGTAAGGTTTCTAAAGACACAAGTTAGTTTTTTTATTCAATATAACAGAGTGACTCTCAACCTAAATATGAAAGGTTTATAATCATAACTCCAAAACCAAACATGAACTTTGTCTAAAAAAGCCTGTAATATTGAATTTATGTGAGTTTGACCTGAATCAGGTATTTTGGAAAGGTTCAAAAATACAAAAATCAGGTTTTACTGGCCTCATATTGGTCAAACTCAAAATGTCAGTTTATGAAACATAACTCCAAAAATACACATGCAATATGTCTAATAATGCCTGAAGAAATGCATCTTTGAGAGTTTTCCTGAAAAAAAAACATTTGGTACCGTTTGCAAAAACAAAAAGTAATGTTTTACTCAATTTGACAGTAATGTACTTAGAATCCTGAGATAATGCGAATAAAGCAATAAAAATGTATTCCAACATAATTCCTAATCCAAACGTGCAAAGAGTCTAAAAATGCCTGTGATATTGAATACATGTGAGTTTTATTAGATACAGTTGTTTTTCTATGGTTTGCAAATACAAAAATGAGGTATTACTCAATATGACTGTATACTGTAACACTCAATATGACAGTTATTTAAACATAACTCCTACACCACACATGGAAAATGGCTAATAATGCCTGAAATAATGCATCTTTGGGAGTTTTACTCGAAACATATGCTTTTTTAAATCTTGCAAATGCAAAAAGTAGTTTTTTACTCAATATGACTGTAATGTTCTTAGAATCCTGAGATAATGCGAAAAAAGCAATAAAAATGTATTCAAACATAACTTCTAAACAACACATGCAAAATGGCTAATAATGCCTAGAGATATGTATTTTTGTTAGTAGTACTAGAAAAATGATCTTTTGTGAGGTTTCTAAAGACACAAGTTAGTTTTTTTATTCAATATAACAGTGTGACTGTCAACCTAAATATGAAAGGTTTATAATCATAACTCCAAAACCAAACATGAACTTTGTCTAAAAAAGCCTGTAATATTGAATTTATGTGAGTTTGACCTGAATCAGGTATTTTGGAAAGGTTCAAAAATACAAGAATCAGGTTTTACTGGCCTCATATTGGTCAAACTCAAAATGTCAGTTTATGAAACATAACTCCAAAAATACACATGCAATATGTCTAATAATGCCTGAAGAAATGCATCTTTGAGAGGTTTCCTGAAAAAAAAACATTTGGTACCGTTTGCAAAAACAAAAAGTAATGTTTTACTCAATTTGACAGTAATGTACTTAGAATCCTGAGATAATGCGAATAAAGCAATAAAAATGTATTCCAACATAATTCCTAATCCAAACGTGCAAAGAGTCTAAAAATGCCTGTGAAATTGAATACATGTGAGTTTTACTAGATACAGTTGTTTTTCTATGGTTTGCAAATACAAAAATGAGGTATTACTCAATATGACTGTATACTGTAACACTCAATATGACAGTTATTTAAACATAACTCCTACACCACACATGGAAAATGGCTAATAATGCCTGAAATAATGCATCTTTGGGAGTTTTACTCGAAACATATGCTTTTTTAAATCTTGCAAATGCAAAAAGTAGTTTTTTACTCAATATGACTGTAATGTTCTTAGAATCCTGAGATAATGCGAAAAAAGCAATAAAAATGTATTCAAACATAACTTCTAAACAACACACGCAAAATGGCTAATAATGCCTAGAGATATGTATTTTTGTTAGTAGTACTAGAAAAATGATCTTTTGTAAGGTTTCTAAAGACACAAGTTAGTTTTTTTATTCAATATAACAGTGTGACTGTCAACCTAAATATGAAAGGTTTATAATCATAACTCCAAAACCAAACATTAAATGTGTCTAAAAAAGCCTGTAATATTGAATTTATGTGAGTTTGACCGGAATCAGGTATTTTGGAAAGGTTCAAAAATACAAAAATCAGGTTTTACTGGCCTTATATTGGTCAAACTCAAAATGTCAGTTTATGAAACATAACTCCAAAAATACACATGCAATATGTCTAATAATGCCTGAAGAAATGCATCTTTGAGAGTTTTCCTGAAAAAAAAAACATTTGGTACCGTTTGCAAAAACAAAAAGTAATGTTTTACTCAATTTGACAGTAATGTACTTAGAATCCTGAGATAATGCGAATAAAGCAATAAAAATGTATTCCAACATAATTCCTAATCCAAACGTGCAAAGTGTCTAAAAATGCCTGTGATATTGAATACATGTGAGTTTTACTAGATACAGCTGTTTTTCTATGGTTTGCAAATACAAAAATGAGGTATTACTCAATATGACTGTATACTGTAACACTCAATATGACAGTTATTTAAACATAACTCCTACACCACACATGGAAAATGGCTAATAATGCCTGAAATAATGCATCTTTGGGAGTTTTACACGAAACATATGCTTTTTTCAAATCTTGCAAATGCAAAAAGTAGTTTTTTACCTAATATGACTATAATGTTCTTAGAATCCTGAGATAATGCGAAAAAAGCAATAAAAATGTATTCAAACATAACTTCTAAACAACACATGCAAAATGGCTAATAATGCCTAGAGATATGTATTTTTTTTAGTAGTACTAGAAAAAGTATCTTTTGTAAGGTTTCTAAAGACACAAGTTAGTTTTTTTATTCAATATAACAGAGTGACTGTCAACCTAAATATGAAAGGTTTATAATCATAACTCCAAAACCAAACATGAACTTTGTCTAAAAAAGCCTGTAATATTGAATTTATGTGAGTTTGACCTGAATCAGGTATTTTGGAAAGGTTCAAAAATACAAAAATCAGGTTTTACTGGCCTCATATTGGTCAAACTCAAAATGTCAGTTTATGAAACATAACTCCAAAAATACATATGCAATATGTCTAATAATGCCTGAAGAAATGCATCTTTGAGAGTTTTCCTGAAAAAAAAAACATTTGGTACCGTTTGCAAAAACAAAAAGTAATGTTTTACTCAATTTGACAGTAATGTACTTAGAATCCTGAGATAATGCGAATAAAGCAATAAAAATGTATTCCAACATAATACCTAATCCAAACGTGCAAAGTGTCTAAAAATGCCTGTGATATTGAATACATGTGAGTTTTACTAGATACAGTTGTTTTTCTATGGTTTGCAAATACAAAAATGAGGTATTACTCAATATGACTGTATACTGTAACACTCAATATGACAGTTATTTAAACATAACTCCTACACCACACATGGAAAATGGCTAATAATGCCTGAAATAATGCATCTTTGGGAGTTTTACTCGAAACATATGCTTTTTTAAATCTTGCAAATGCAAAAAGTAGTTTTTTACTCAATATGACTATAATGTTCTTAGAATCCTGAGATAATGCGAAAAAAGCAATAAAAATGTATTCAAACATAACTTCTAAACAACACATGCAAAATGGCTAATAATGCCTAGAGATATGTATTTTTGTTAGTAGTACTAGAAAAATGATCTTTTGTAAGGTTTCTAAAGACACAAGTTAGTTTTTTTATTCAATATAACAGTGTGACTGTCAACCTAAATATGAAAGGTTTATAATCATAACTTCAAAACCAAACATGAAATTTGTCTAAAAAAGCCTGTAATATTGAATTTATGTGAGTTTGACCTGAATCAGGTATTTTGGAAAGGTTCAAAAATACAAAAATCAGGTTTTACTGGCCTCATATTGGTCAAACTCAAAATGTCAGTTTATGAAACATAACTCCAAAAATACACATGCAATATGTCTAATAATTCCTGAAGAAATGCATCTTTGAGAGTTTTCCTGAAAAAAAAAACATTTGGTACCGTTTGCAAAAACAAAAAGTAATGTTTTACTCAATTTGACAGTAATGTACTTAGAATCCTGAGATAATGCGAATAAAGCAATACAAATGTATTCCAACATAATTCCTAATCCAAACGTGCAAAGTGTCTAAAAATGCCTGTGATATTGAATACATGTGAGTTTTACTAGATACAGTTGTTTTTCTACGGTTTGCAAATACAAAAATGAGGTATTACTCAATATGACTGTATACTGTAACACTCAATATGACAGTTATTTAAACATAACTCCTACACCACACATGTAAAATGGCTAATAATGCCTGAAATAATGCATCTTTGGGAGTTTTACTCGAAGAATATGCTTTTTTAAATCTTGCAAATGCAAAAAGTAGTTTTTTACTCAATATGACTATAATGTTCTTAGAATCCTGAGATAATGCGAAAAAAGCAATAAAAATGTTTTCAAACATAACTTCTAAACAACACATGCAAAATGGCTAATAATGCCTAGAGATATGTATTTTTGTTAGTAGTACTAGAAAAATGATCTTTTGTAAGGTTTCTAAAGACACAAGTTAGTTTTTTATTAGTGTGACTGTCAACCTAAATATGAAAGGTTTATAATCATAACTCCAAAACCAAACATGAATTTTGTCTAAAAAAGCCTGTAATATTGAATTTATTAGAGTTTGACCTGAATCAGGTATTTTGGAAAGGTTCAAAAATACAAAAATCAGGTTTTACTGGCCTCATATTGGTCAAACTCAAAATGTCAGTTTATGAAACATAACTCCAAAAATACACATGCAATATGTCTAATAATGCCTGAAGAAATGCATCTTTGAGAGTTTTCCTGAAAAAAAAACATTTGGTACCGTTTGCAAAAACAAAAAGTAATGTTTTACTCAATTTGACAGTAATGTACTTAGAATCCTGAGATAATGCGAATAAAGCAATAAAAATGTATTCCAACATAATTCTTAATCCAAACGTGCAAAGTGTCTAAAAATGCCTGTGATATTGAATACATGTGAGTTTTACTAGATACAGTTGTTTTTCTATGGTTTGCAAATACAAAAATGAGGTATTACTCAATATGACTGTATACTGTAACACTCAATATGACAGTTATTTAAACATAACTCCTACACAACACATGGAAAATGGCTAATAATGCCTGAAATAATGCATCTTTGGGAGTTCTACTGGAAACATATGCTTTTTTAAATCTTGCAAATGCAAAAAGTAGTTTTTTACTCAATATGACTATAATGTTCTTAGAATCCTGAGATCATGCGAAAAAAGCAATAAAAATGTATTCAAACATAACTTCTAAACAACACATGCAAAATGGCTAATAATGCCTAGAGATATGTATTTTTGTTAGTAGTACTAGAAAAATGATCTTTTGTAAGGTTTCTAAAGACACAAGTTAGTTTTTTTATTCAATATAACAGTGTGACTGTCAACCTAAATATGAAACGTTTATAATCATAACTCCAAAACCAAACATGAAATATGTCTAAAAAAGCCTGTAATATTGAATTTATGTGAGTTTGACCTGAATCAGGTATTTAGGAATGGTTCAAAAATACAAAAATCAGGTTTTACTGGCCTCATATTGGTCAAACTCAAAATGTCAGTTTATGAAACATAACTCCAAAAATACACATGCAATATGTTTAATAATGCCTGAAGAAATGCATCTTTGAGAGTTTTCCTGAAAAAAAACATTTGGTACCGTTTGCAAAAACAAAAAGTAATGTTTTACTCAATTTGACAGTAATGTACTTAGAATCCTGAGATAATGCGAATAAAGCAATAAAAATGTATGCCAACATAATTCCTAATCCAAACGTGCAAAGTGTCTAAAAATGCCTGTGATATTGAATACATGTGAGTTTTACTAGATACAGTTGTTTTTCTATGGTTTGCAAATACAAAAATGAGGTATTACTCAATATTACTGTATACTGTAACACTCAATATGACAGTTATTTAAACATAACTCCTACACCACACATGGAAAATGGCTAATAATGCCTGAAATAATGCATCTTTGGGAGTTTTACTCGAAACATATGCTTTTTTAAATCTTGCAAATGCAAAAAGTAGTTTTTTACTCAATATGACTATAATGTTCTTAGAATCCTGAGATCATGCGAAAAAAGCAATAAAAATGTATTCAAACATAACTTCTAAACAACACATGCAAAATGGCTAATAATGCCTAGAGATATGTATTTTTGTTAGTAGTACTAGAAAAATGATCTTTTGTAAGGTTTCTAAAGACATAAGTTAGTTTTTTTATTCAATATAACAGTGTGACTGTCAACCTAAATATGAAAGGTTTATAATCATAACTCCAAAACCAAACATGAAATTTGTCTAAAAAAGCCTATAGTATTGAATTTATGTGAGTTTGACCTGAATCAGGTATTTTGGAAAGGTTAAAAAATACAAAAATCAGGTTTTACTGGCCTCATATTGATCAAACTCAAAATGTCAGTTTATGAAACATAACTCCAAAAATACACATGCAATATGTCTAATAATGCCTGAAGAAATGCATCTTTGAGAGTTTTCCTGAAAAAAAACATTTGGTACCGTTTGCAAAAACAAAAAGTAATGTTTTACTCAATTTGACAGTAATGTACTTAGAATCCTGAGATAATGCGAATAAAGCAAAAAAAATGTATTCCAACATAATTCCTAATCCAAACGTGCAAAGTGTCTAAAAATGCCCGTGATATTGAATACATGTGAGTTTTACTAGATACAGTTGTTTTTCTATGGTTTGCAAATACAAAAATGAGGTATTACTCAATATGACTGTATACTGTAACACTCAATATGACAGTTATTTAAACATAACTCCTACACCACACATGGAAAATGGCTAATAATGCCTGAAATAATGCATCTTTGGGAGTTTTACTCGAAACATATGCTTTTTTAAATCTTGCAAATGCAAAAAGTAGTTTTTTACTCAATATGACTATAATGTTCTTAGAATCCTGAGATCATGCGAAAAAAGCAATAAAAATGTATTCAAACATAACTTCTAAACAACACATGCAAAATGGCTAATAATGCCTAGAGATATGTATTTTTGTTAGTAGTACTAGAAAAATGATCTTTTGTAAGGTTTCTAAAGACACAAGTTAGTTTTTTTATTCAATATAACAGTGTGACTGTCAACCTAAATATGAAACGTTTATAATCATAACTCCAAAACCAAACATGAAATGTGTCTAAAAAAGCCTGTATTATTGAATTTATGTGAGTTTGACCTGAATCAGGTATTTTGGAAAGGTTAAAAAATACAAAAATCAGGTTTTACTGGCCTCATATTGGTCAAACTCAAAATGTCAGTTTATGAAACATAACTCCAAAATAACACATGCAATATGTCTAATAATGCCTGAAGAAATGCATCTTTGAGAGTTTTCCTGAAAAAAAAACATTTGGTACCGTTTACAAAAACAAAAAGTAATGTTTTACTCAATTTGACAGTAATGTACTTAGAATCCTGAGATAAGGCGAATAAAGCAAAAAAAATGTATTCCAACATAATTCCTAATCCAAACGTGCAAAGTGTCTAAAAATGCCTGTGATATTGAATACATGTGAGTTTTACTAGATACAGTTGTTTTTCTATGGTTTGCAAATACAAAAATGAGGTATTACTCAATATGACTGTATACTGTAACACTCAATATGACAGTTATTTAAACATAACTCCTACACCACACATGGAAAATGGCTAATAATGCCTGAAATAATGCATCTTTGGGAGTTTTACTCGAAACATATGCTTTTTTAAATCTTGCAAATGCAAAAAGTAGTTTTTTACTCAATATGACTATAATGTTCTTAGAATCCTGAGATAATGCGAAAAAAGCAATAAAAATGTATTCAAACATAACTTCTAAACAACACATGCAAAATGGCTAATAATGCCTAGAGATATGTATTTTTGTTAGTAGTACTAGAAAAATGATCCTTTGTAAGGTTTCTAAAGACACAAGTTAGTTTTTTTATTCAATATAACAGAGTGCCTGTCAACCTAAATATGAAAGGTTTATAATCATAACTCCAAAACCAAACATGAACTTTGTCTAAAAAAGCCTGTAATATTGAATTTATGTCAGTTTGACCTGAATCAGGTATTTTGGAAAGGTTCAAAAATACAAAAATCAGGTTTTACTGGCCTCATATTGGTCAAACTCAAAATGTCAGTTTATGAAACATAACTCCAAAAATACACATGCAATATGTCTAATAATCCCAGAAGAAATGCATCTTTGAGAGTTTTCCTGAAAAAAAAACATTTGGTACCGTTTGCAAAAACAAAAAGTAATGTTTTACTCAATTTGACAGTAATGTACTTAGAATCCTGAGATAATGCGAATAAAGCAATAAAAATGTATTCCAACATAATTCCTAATCCAAACGTGCAAAGTGTCTAAAAATGCCTGTGATATTGAATACATGTGAGTTTTACTAGATACAGTTGTGTTTCTATGGTTTGCAAATACAAAAATGAGGTATTACTCAATATGACTGTATACTGTAACACTCAATATGACAGTTATTTAAACATAACTCCTACACCACACATGGAAAATGGCTAATAATGCCTGAAATAATGCATCTTTGGGAGTTTTACTCGAAACATATGCTTTTTTAAATCTTGCAAATGCAAAAAGTAGTTTTTTACTCAATATGACTGTAATGTTCTTAGAATCCTGAGATAATGCGAAAAAAGCAATAAAAATGTATTCAAACATAACTTCTAAACAACACATGCAAAATGGCTAATAATGCCTAGAGATATGTATTTTTGTTAGTAGTACTAGAAAAATGATCTTTTGTGAGGTTTCTAAAGACACAAGTTAGTTTTTTTATTCAATATAACAGTGTGACTGTCAACCTAAATATGAAAGGTTTATAATCATAACTCCAAAACCAAACATGAACTTTGTCTAAAAAAGCCTGTAATATTGAATTTATGTGAGTTTGACCTGAATCAGGTATTTTGGAAAGGTTCAAAAATACAAGAATCAGGTTTTACTGGCCTCATATTGGTCAAACTCAAAATGTCAGTTTATGAAACATAACTCCAAAAATACACATGCAATATGTCTAATAATGCCTGAAGAAATGCATCTTTGAGAGTTTTCCTGAAAAAAAAACATTTGGTACCGTTTGCAAAAACAAAAAGTAATGTTTTACTCAATTTGACAGTAATGTACTTAGAATCCTGAGATAATGCGAATAAAGCAATAAAAATGTATTCCAACATAATTCCTAATCCAAACGTGCAAAGAGTCTAAAAATGCCTGTGAAATTGAATACATGTGAGTTTTACTAGATACAGTTGTTTTTCTATGGTTTGCAAATACAAAAATGAGGTATTACTCAATATGACTGTATACTGTAACACTCAATATGACAGTTATTTAAACATAACTCCTACACCACACATGGAAAATGGCTAATAATGCCTGAAATAATGCATCTTTGGGAGTTTTACTCGAAACATATGCTTTTTTAAATCTTGCAAATGCAAAAAGTAGTTTTTTACTCAATATGACTATAATGTTCTTAGAATCCTGAGATAATGCGAAAAAAGCAATAAAAATTTATTCAAACATAACTTCTAAACAACACATGCAAAATGGCTAATAATGCCTAGAGATATGTATTTTTGTTAGTAGTACTAGAAAAATGATATTTTGTAAGGTTTCTAAAGACACAAGTTAGTTTTTTTATTCAATATAACAGTGTGACTGTCAACCTAAATATGAAAGGTTTATAATCATAACTCCAAAACCAAACATGAACTTTGTCTAAAAAAGCCTGTAATATTGAATTTATGTGAGTTTGACCTGAATCAGGTATTTTGGAAAGGTTCAAAAATACAAAAATCAGGTTTTACTGGCCTCATATTGGTCAAACTCAAAATGTCAGTTTATGAAACATAACTTCAAAAATACACATGCAATATGTCTAATAATGCCTGAAGAAATGCATCTTTGAGAGTTGTCCTGAAAAAAAAAACATTTGGTACCGTTTGCAAAAACAAAAAGTAATGTTTTACTCAATTTGACAGTAATGTACTTAGAATCCTGAGATAATGCGAATAAAGCAATAAAAATATATTCCAACATAATTCCTAATCCAAACGTGCAAAGTGTCTAAAAATGCCTGTGATATTGAATACATGTGAGTTTTACTAGATACAGTTGTTTTTCTATGGTTTGCAAATACAAAAATGAGGTATTACTCAATATGACTGTATACTGTAACACTCAATATGACAGTTATTTAAACATAACTCCTACACCACACATGGAAAATGGCTAATAATGCCTGAAATAATGCACCTTTGGGAGTTTTACTCTAAACATATGCTTTTTTAAATCTTGCAAATGCAAAAAGTAGTTTTTTACTCAATATGACTATAATGTTCTTAGAATCCTGAGATAATGCGAAAAAAGCAATAAAAATGTATTCAAACATAACTTCTAAACAACACATGCAAAATGGCTAATAATGCCTAGAGATATGTATTTTTGTTAATAGTACTAGAAAAATGATCTTTTGTGAGGTTTCTAAAGACACAAGTTAGTTTTTTTATTCAATATAACAGTGTGACTGTCAACCTAAATATGAAAGGTTTATAATCATAACTCCAAAACCAAACATGAACTTTGTCTAAAAAAGCCTGTAATATTGAATTTATGTGAGTTTGACCTGAATCAGGTATTTTGGAAAGGTTCAAAAATACAAGAATCAGGTTTTACTGGCCTCATATTGGTCAAACTCAAAATGTCAGTTTATGAAACATAACTCCAAAAATACACATGCAATATGTCTAATAATGCCTGAAGAAATGCATCTTTGAGAGTTTTCCTGAAAAAAAAACATTTGGTACCGTTTGCAAAAACAAAAAGTAATGTTTTACTCAATTTGACAGTAATGTACTTAGAATCCTGAGATAATGCGAATAAAGCAATAAAAATGTATTCCAACATAATTCCTAATCCAAACGTGCAAAGAGTCTAAAAATGCCTGTGATATTGAATACATGTGAGTTTTACTAGATACAGTTGTTTTTCTATGGTTTGCAAATACAAAAATGAGGTATTACTCAATATGACTGTATACTGTAACACTCAATATGACAGTTATTTAAACATAACTCCTACACCACACATGGAAAATGGCTAATAATGCCTGAAATAATGCATCTTTGGGAGTTTTACTCGAAACATATGCTTTTTTAAATCTTGCAAATGCAAAAAGTAGTTTTTTACTCAATATGACTGTAATGTTCTTAGAATCCTGAGATAATGCGAAAAAAGCAATAAAAATGTATTCAAACATAACTTCTAAACAACACATGCAAAATGGCTAATAATGCCTAGAGATATGTATTTTTGTTAGTAGTACTAGAAAAATGATCTTTTGTGAGGTTTCTAAAGACACAAGTTAGTTGTTTTATTCAATATAACAGTGTGACTGTCAACCTAAATATGAAAGGTTTATAATCATAACTCCAAAACCAAACATGAACTTTGTCTAAAAAAGCCTGTAATATTGAATTTATGTGAGTTTGACCTGAATCAGGTATTTTGGAAAGGTTCAAAAATACAAGAATCAGGTTTTACTGGCCTCATATTGGTCAAACTCAAAATGTCAGTTTATGAAACATAACTCCAAAAATACACATGCAATATGTCTAATAATGCCTGAAGAAATGCATCTTTGAGAGTTTTCCTGAAAAAAAAACATTTGGTACCGTTTGCAAAAACAAAAAGTAATGTTTTACTCAATTTGACAGTAATGTACTTAGAATCCTGAGATAATGCGAATAAAGCAATAAAAATGTATTCCAACATAATTCCTAATCCAAACGTGCAAAGAGTCTAAAAATGCCTGTGAAATTGAATACATGTGAGTTTTACTAGATACAGTTGTTTTTCTATGGTTTGCAAATACAAAAATGAGGTATTACTCAATATGACTGTATACTGTAACACTCAATATGACAGTTATTTAAACATAACTCCTACACCACACATGGAAAATGGCTAATAATGCCTGAAATAATGCATCTTTGGGAGTTTTACTCGAAACATATGCTTTTTTAAATCTTGCAAATGCAAAAAGTAGTTTTTTACTCAATATGACTGTAATGTTCTTAGAATCCTGAGATAATGCGAAAAAAGCAATAAAAATGTATTCAAACATAACTTCTAAACAACACATGCAAAATGGCTAATAATGCCTAGAGATATGTATTTTTGTTAGTAGTACTAGAAAAATGATCTTTTGTAAGGTTTCTAAAGACACAACTTAGTTTTTTTATTCAATATAACAGTGTGACTGTCAACCTAAATATGAAAGGTTTATAATCATAACTCCAAAACCAAACATTAAATGTGTCTAAAAAAGCCTGTAATATTGAATTTATGTGAGTTTGACCGGAATCAGGTATTTTGGAAAGGTTCAAAAATACAAAAATCAGGTTTTACTGGCCTTATATTGGTCAAACTCAAAATGTCAGTTTATGAAACATAACTCCAAAAATACACATGCAATATGTCTAATAATGCCTGAAGAAATGCATCTTTGAGAGTTTTCCTGAAAAAAAAAACATTTGGTACCGTTTGCAAAAACAAAAAGTAATGTTTTACTCAATTTGACAGTAATGTACTTAGAATCCTGAGATAATGCGAATAAAGCAATAAAAATGTATTCCAACATAATTCCTAATCCAAACGTGCAAAGTGTCTAAAAATGCCTGTGATATTGAATACATGTGAGTTTTACTAGATACAGCTGTTTTTCTATGGTTTGCAAATACAAAAATGAGGTATTACTCAATATGACTGTATACTGTAACACTCAATATGACAGTTATTTAAACATAACTCCTACACCACACATGGAAAATGGCTAATAATGCCTGAAATAATGCATCTTTGGGAGTTTTACACGAAACATATGCTTTTTTCAAATCTTGCAAATGCAAAAAGTAGTTTTTTACCTAATATGACTATAATGTTCTTAGAATCCTGAGATAATGCGAAAAAAGCAATAAAAATGTATTCAAGCATAACTTCTAAACAACACATGCAAAATGGCTAATAATGCCTAGAGATATGTATTTTTTTTAGTAGTACTAGAAAAAGTATCTTTTGTAAGGTTTCTAAAGACACAAGTTAGTTTTTTTATTAAATATAACAGAGTGACTGTCAACCTAAATATGAAAGGTTTATAATCATAACTCCAAAACCAAACATGAACTTTGTCTAAAAAAGCCTGTAATATTGAATTTATGTGAGTTTGACCTGAATCAGGTATTTTGGAAAGGTTCAAAAATACAAAAATCAGGTTTTACTGGCCTCATATTGGTCAAACTCAAAATGTCAGTTTATGAAACATAACTCCAAAAATATATATGCAATATGTCTAATAATGCCTGAAGAAATGCATCTTTGAGAGTTTTCCTGAAAAAAAAAACATTTGGTACCGTTTGCAAAAACAAAAAGTAATGTTTTACTCAATTTGACAGTAATGTACTTAGAATCCTGAGATAATGCGAATAAAGCAATAAAAATGTATTCCAACATAATACCTAATCCAAACGTGCAAAGTGTCTAAAAATGCCTGTGATATTGAATACATGTGAGTTTTACTAGATACAGTTGTTTTTCTATGGTTTGCAAATACAAAAATGAGGTATTACTCAATATGACTGTATACTGTAACACTCAATATGACAGTTATTTAAACATAACTCCTACACCACACATGGAAAATGGCTAATAATGCCTGAAATAATGCATCTTTGGGAGTTTTACTCGAAACATATGCTTTTTTAAATCTTGCAAATGCAAAAAGTAGTTTTTTACTCAATATGACTATAATGTTCTTAGAATCCTGAGATAATGCGAAAAAAGCAATAAAAATGTATTCAAACATAACTTCTAAACAACACATGCAAAATGGCTAATAATGCCTAGAGATATGTATTTTTGTTAGTAGTACTAGAAAAATGATCTTTTGTAAGGTTTCTAAAGACACAAGTTAGTTTTTTTTATTCAATATAACAGTGTGACTGTCAACCTAAATATGAAAGGTTTATAATCATAACTTCAAAACCAAACATGAAATTTGTCTAAAAAAGCCTGTAATATTGAATTTATGTGAGTTTGACCTGAATCAGGTATTTTGGAAAGGTTCAAAAATACAAAAATCAGGTTTTACTGGCCTCATATTGGTCAAACTCAAAATGTCAGTTTATGAAACATAACTCCAAAAATACACATGCAATATGTCTAATAATGCCTGAAGAAATGCATCTTTGAGAGTTTTCCTGGAAAAAAAAACATTTGGTACCGTTTGCAAAAACAAAAAGTAATGTTTTACTCAATTTGACAGTAATGTACTTAGAATCCTGAGATAATGCGAATAAAGCAATAAAAATGTATTCCAACATAATTCCTAATCCAAACGTGCAAAGTGTCTAAAAATGCCTGTGATATTGAATACATGTGAGTTTTACTAGATACAGTTGTGTTTCTATGGTTTGCAAATACAAAAATGAGGTATTACTCAATATGACTGTATACTGTAACACTCAATATGACAGTTATTTAAACATAACTCCTACACCACACATGGAAAATGGCTAATAATGCCTGAAATAATGCATCTTTGGAGTTTTACTCGAAACATATGCTTTTTTAAATCTTGCAAATGCAAAAAGTAGTTTTTTACTCAATATGACTGTAATGTTCTTAGAATCCTGAGAAATCGAAAAAGCAATAAAAATGTATTCAACATAACTTCTAAACAACACATGCAAAATGGCTAATAATGCCTAGAGATATGTATTTTTGTTAGTAGTACTAGAAAAATGATCTTTTGTAAGGTTTCTAAAGACACAAGTTAGTTTTTTTATTCAATATAACAGTGTGACTGTCAACCTAAATATGAAAGGTTTATAATCATAACTCCAAAACCAAACATGAACTTTGTCTAAAAATGCCTGTAATATTGAATTTATGTGAGTTTGACCTGAATCAGGTATTTTGGAAAGGTTCAAAAATACAAAAATCAGGTTTTACTGGCCTCATATTGGTCAAACTCAAAATGTCAGTTTATGAAACATAACTCCAAAAATACACATGCAATATGTCTAATAATGCCTGAAGAAATGCATCTTTGAGAGTTTTCCTGAAAAAAAAACATTTGGTACCGTTTGCAAAAACAAAAAGTAATGTTTTACTCAATTTGACAGTAATGTACTTAGAATCCTGAGATAATGCGAATAAAGCAATAAAAATGTATTCCAACATAATTCCTAATCCAAACGTGCAAAGAGTCTAAAAATGCCTGTGATATTGAATACATGTGAGTTTTACTAGATACAGTTGTTTTTCTATGGTTTGCAAATACAAAAATGAGGTATTACTCAATATGACTGTATACTGTAACACTCAATATGACAGTTATTTAAACATAACTCCTACACCACACATGGAAAATGGCTAATAATGCCTGAAATAATGCACCTTTGGGAGTTTTACTCTAAACATATGCTTTTTTAAATCTTGCAAATGCAAAAAGTAGTTTTTTACTCAATATGACTATAATGTTCTTAGAATCCTGAGATAATGCGAAAAAAGCAATAAAAATGTATTCAAACATAACTTCTAAACAACACATGCAAAATGGCTAATAATGCCTAGAGATATGTATTTTTGTTAATAGTACTAGAAAAATGATCTTTTGTGAGGTTTCTAAAGACACAAGTTAGTTTTTTTATTCAATATAACAGTGTGACTGTCAACCTAAATATGAAAGGTTTATAATCATAACTCCAAAACCAAACATGAACTTTGTCTAAAAAAGCCTGTAATATTGAATTTATGTGAGTTTGACCTGAATCAGGTATTTTGGAAAGGTTCAAAAATACAAGAATCAGGTTTTACTGGCCTCATATTGGTCAAACTCAAAATGTCAGTTTATGAAACATAACTCCAAAAATACACATGCAATATGTCTAATAATGCCTGAAGAAATGCATCTTTGAGAGTTTTCCTGAAAAAAAAACATTTGGTACCGTTTGCAAAAACAAAAAGTAATGTTTTACTCAATTTGACAGTAATGTACTTAGAATCCTGAGATAATGCGAATAAAGCAATAAAAATGTATTCCAACATAATTCCTAATCCAAACGTGCAAAGAGTCTAAAAATGCCTGTGATATTGAATACATGTGAGTTTTACTAGATACAGTTGTTTTTCTATGGTTTGCAAATACAAAAATGAGGTATTACTCAATATGACTGTATACTGTAACACTCAATATGACAGTTATTTAAACATAACTCCTACACCACACATGGAAAATGGCTAATAATGCCTGAAATAATGCATCTTTGGGAGTTTTACTCGAAACATATGCTTTTTTAAATCTTGCAAATGCAAAAAGTAGTTTTTTACTCAATATGACTGTAATGTTCTTAGAATCCTGAGATAATGCGAAAAAAGCAATAAAAATGTATTCAAACATAACTTCTAAACAACACATGCAAAATGGCTAATAATGCCTAGAGATATGTATTTTTGTTAGTAGTACTAGAAAAATGATCTTTTGTGAGGTTTCTAAAGACACAAGTTAGTTTTTTTATTCAATATAACAGTGTGACTGTCAACCTAAATATGAAAGGTTTATAATCATAACTCCAAAACCAAACATGAACTTTGTCTAAAAAAGCCTGTAATATTGAATTTATGTGAGTTTGACCTGAATCAGGTATTTTGGAAAGGTTCAAAAATACAAGAATCAGGTTTTACTGGCCTCATATTGGTCAAACTCAAAATGTCAGTTTATGAAACATAACTCCAAAAATACACATGCAATATGTCTAATAATGCCTGAAGAAATGCATCTTTGAGAGTTTTCCTGAAAAAAAAACATTTGGTACCGTTTGCAAAAACAAAAAGTAATGTTTTACTCAATTTGACAGTAATGTACTTACAATCCTGAGATAATGCGAATAAAGCAATAAAAATGTATTCCAACATAATTCCTAATCCAAACGTGCAAAGAGTCTAAAAATGCCTGTGAAATTGAATACATGTGAGTTTTACTAGATACAGTTGTTTTTCTATGGTTTGCAAATACAAAAATGAGGTATTACTCAATATGACTGTATACTGTAACACTCAATATGACAGTTATTTAAACATAACTCCTACACCACACATGGAAAATGGCTAATAATGCCTGAAATAATGCATCTTTGGGAGTTTTACTCGAAACATATGCTTTTTTAAATCTTGCAAATGCAAAAAGTAGTTTTTTACTCAATATGACTGTAATGTTCTTAGAATCCTGAGATAATGCGAAAAAAGCAATAAAAATGTATTCAAACATAACTTCTAAACAACACATGCAAAATGGCTAATAATGCCTAGAGATATGTATTTTTGTTAGTAGTACTAGAAAAATGATCTTTTGTAAGGTTTCTAAAGACACAACTTAGTTTTTTTATTCAATATAACAGTGTGACTGTCAACCTAAATATGAAAGGTTTATAATCATAACTCCAAAACCAAACATTAAATGTGTCTAAAAAAGCCTGTAATATTGAATTTATGTGAGTTTGACCGGAATCAGGTATTTTGGAAAGGTTCAAAAATACAAAAATCAGGTTTTACTGGCCTTATATTGGTCAAACTCAAAATGTCAGTTTATGAAACATAACTCCAAAAATACACATGCAATATGTCTAATAATGCCTGAAGAAATGCATCTTTGAGAGTTTTCCTGAAAAAAAAAACATTTGGTACCGTTTGCAAAAACAAAAAGTAATGTTTTACTCAATTTGACAGTAATGTACTTAGAATCCTGAGATAATGCGAATAAAGCAATAAAAATGTATTCCAACATAATTCCTAATCCAAACGTGCAAAGTGTCTAAAAATGCCTGTGATATTGAATACATGTGAGTTTTACTAGATACAGCTGTTTTTCTATGGTTTGCAAATACAAAAATGAGGTATTACTCAATATGACTGTATACTGTAACACTCAATATGACAGTTATTTAAACATAACTCCTACACCACACATGGAAAATGGCTAATAATGCCTGAAATAATGCATCTTTGGGAGTTTTACACGAAACATATGCTTTTTTCAAATCTTGCAAATGCAAAAAGTAGTTTTTTACCTAATATGACTATAATGTTCTTAGAATCCTGAGATAATGCGAAAAAAGCAATAAAAATGTATTCAAACATAACTTCTAAACAACACATGCAAAATGGCTAATAATGCCTAGAGATATGTATTTTTTTTAGTAGTACTAGAAAAAGTATCTTTTGTAAGGTTTCTAAAGACACAAGTTAGTTTTTTTATTCAATATAACAGAGTGACTGTCAACCTAAATATGAAAGGTTTATAATCATAACTCCAAAACCAAACATGAACTTTGTCTAAAAAAGCCTGTAATATTGAATTTATGTGAGTTTGACCTGAATCAGGTATTTTGGAAAGGTTCAAAAATACAAAAATCAGGTTTTACTGGCCTCATATTGGTCAAACTCAAAATGTCAGTTTATGAAACATAACTCCAAAAATACATATGCAATATGTCTAATAATGCCTGAAGAAATGCATCTTTGAGAGTTTTCCTGAAAAAAAAAACATTTGGTACCGTTTGCAAAAACAAAAAGTAATGTTTTACTCAATTTGACAGTAATGTACTTAGAATCCTGAGATAATGCGAATAAAGCAATAAAAATGTATTCCAACATAATACCTAATCCAAACGTGCAAAGTGTCTAAAAATGCCTGTGATATTGAATACATGTGAGTTTTACTAGATACAGTTGTTTTTCTATGGTTTGCAAATACAAAAATGAGGTATTACTCAATATGACTGTATACTGTAACACTCAATATGACAGTTATTTAAACATAACTCCTACACCACACATGGAAAATGGCTAATAATGCCTGAAATAATGCATCTTTGGGAGTTTTACTCGAAACATATGCTTTTTTAAATCTTGCAAATGCAAAAAGTAGTTTTTTACTCAATATGACTATAATGTTCTTAGAATCCTGAGATAATGCGAAAAAAGCAATAAAAATGTATTCAAACATAACTTCTAAACAACACATGCAAAATGGCTAATAATGCCTAGAGATATGTATTTTTGTTAGTAGTACTAGAAAAATGATCTTTTGTAAGGTTTCTAAAGACACAAGTTAGTTTTTTTATTCAATATAACAGTGTGACTGTCAACCTAAATATGAAAGGTTTATAATCATAACTTCAAAACCAAACATGAAATTTGTCTAAAAAAGCCTGTAATATTGAATTTATGTGAGTTTGACCTGAATCAGGTATTTTGGAAAGGTTCAAAAATACAAAAATCAGGTTTTACTGGCCTCATATTGGTCAAACTCAAAATGTCAGTTTATGAAACATAACTCCAAAAATACACATGCAATATGTCTAATAATGCCTGAAGAAATGCATCTTTGAGAGTTTTCCTGAAAAAAAAACATTTGGTACCGTTTGCAAAAACAAAAAGTAATGTTTTACTCAATTTGACAGTAATGTACTTAGAATCCTGAGATAATGCGAATAAAGCAATAAAAATGTATTCCAACATAATTCCTAATCCAAACGTGCAAAGTGTCTAAAAATGCCCGTGATATTGAATACATGTGAGTTTTACTAGATACAGTTGTGTTTCTATGGTTTGCAAATACAAAAATGAGGTATTACTCAATATGACTGTATACTGTAACACTCAATATGACAGTTATTTAAACATAACTCCTACACCACACATGGAAAATGGCTAATAATGCCTGAAATAATGCATCTTTGGGAGTTTTACTCGAAACATATGCTTTTTTAAATCTTGCAAATGCAAAAAGTAGTTTTTTACTCAATATGACTGTAATGTTCTTAGAATCCTGAGATAATGCGAAAAAAGCAATAAAAATGTATTCAAACATAACTTCTAAACAACACATGCAAAATGGCTAATAATGCCTAGAGATATGTATTTTTGTTAGTAGTACTAGAAAAATGATCTTTTGTGAGGTTTCTAAAGACACAAGTTAGTTTTTTTATTCAATATAACAGTGTGACTGTCAACCTAAATATGAAAGGTTTATAATCATAACTCCAAAACCAAACATGAACTTTGTCTAAAAAAGCCTGTAATATTGAATTTATGTGAGTTTGACCTGAATCAGGTATTTTGGAAAGGTTCAAAAATACAAGAATCAGGTTTTACTGGCCTCATATTGGTCAAACTCAAAATGTCAGTTTATGAAACATAACTCCAAAAATACACATGCAATATGTCTAATAATGCCTGAAGAAATGCATCTTTGAGAGTTTTCCTGAAAAAAAAACATTTGGTACCGTTTGCAAAAACAAAAAGTAATGTTTTACTCAATTTGACAGTAATGTACTTAGAATCCTGAGATAATGCGAATAAAGCAATAAAAATGTATTCCAACATAATTCCTAATCCAAACGTGCAAAGAGTCTAAAAATGCCTGTGAAATTGAATACATGTGAGTTTTACTAGATACAGTTGTTTTTCTATGGTTTGCAAATACAAAAATGAGGTATTACTCAATATGACTGTATACTGTAACACTCAATATGACAGTTATTTAAACATAACTCCTACACCACACATGGAAAATGGCTAATAATGCCTGAAATAATGCATCTTTGGGAGTTTTACTCGAAACATATGCTTTTTTAAATCTTGCAAATGCAAAAAGTAGTTTTTTACTCAATATGACTATAATGTTCTTAGAATCCTGAGATAATGCGAAAAAAGCAATAAAAATTTATTCAAACATAACTTCTAAACAACACATGCAAAATGGCTAATAATGCCTAGAGATATGTATTTTTGTTAGTAGTACTAGAAAAATGATATTTTGTAAGGTTTCTAAAGACACAAGTTAGTTTTTTTATTCAATATAACAGTGTGACTGTCAACCTAAATATGAAAGGTTTATAATCATAACTCCAAAACCAAACATGAACTTTGTCTAAAAAAGCCTGTAATATTGAATTTATGTGAGTTTGACCTGAATCAGGTATTTTGGAAAGGTTCAAAAATACAAAAATCAGGTTTTACTGGCCTCATATTGGTCAAACTCAAAATGTCAGTTTATGAAACATAACTTCAAAAATACACATGCAATATGTCTAATAATGCCTGAAGAAATGCATCTTTGAGAGTTGTCCTGAAAAAAAACCATTTGGTACCGTTTGCAAAAACAAAAAGTAATGTTTTACTCAATTTGACAGTAATGTACTTAGAATCCTGAGATAATGCGAATAAAGCAATAAAAATATATTCCAACATAATTCCTAATCCAAACGTGCAAAGTGTCTAAAAATGCCTGTGATATTGAATACATGTGAGTTTTACTAGATACAGTTGTTTTTCTATGGTTTGCAAATACAAAAATGAGGTATTACTCAATATGACTGTATACTGTAACACTCAATATGACAGTTATTTAAACATAACTCCTACACCACACATGGAAAATGGCTAATAATGCCTGAAATAATGCATCTTTGGGAGTTTTACACAAAACATATGCTTTTTTAAATCTTGCAAATGCAAAAAGTAGTTTTTTACTCAATATGACTATAATGTTCTTAGAATCCTGAGATAATGCGAAAAAAGCAATAAAAATGTATTCAAACATAACTTCTAAACAACACATGCAAAATGGTTAATAATGCCTAGAGATATGTATTTTTGTTAGTATTACTAGAAAAAGTATCTTTTCTAAGGTTTCTAAAGACACAAGTTAGTTTTTTTATTCAATATAACAGAGTGACTGTCAACCTAAATATGAAAGGTTTATAATCATAACTCCAAAACCAAACATGAACTTTGTCTAAAAAAGCCTGTAATATTGAATTTATGTGAGTTTGACCTGAATCAGGTATTTAGGAATGGTTCAAAAATACAAAAATCAGGTTTTACTGGCCTCATATTGGTCAAACTCAAAATGTCAGTTTATGAAACATAACTCCAAAAATACACATGCAATATGTCTAATAATGCCTGAAGAAATGCATCTTTGAGAGTTTACCTGAATAAAAACATTTGGTACCGTTTGCAAAAACAAAAAGTAATGTTTTACTCAATTTGACAGTAATGTACTTAGAATCCTGAGATAATGCGAATAAAGCAATAAAAATGTATTCCAACATAATTCCTAATCCAAACGTGCAAAGTGTCTGAAAATGCCTGTGATATTGAATACATGTGAGTTTTACTAGATACAGTTGTGTTTCTATGGTTTGCAAATACAAAAATGAGGTATTACTCAATATGACTGTATACTGTAACACTCAATATGACAGTTATTTAAACATAACTCCTACACCACACATGGAAAATGGCTAATAATGCCTGAAATAATGCATCTTTGGGAGTTTTACTCGAAGAATATGCTTTTTTAAATCTTGCAAATGCAAAAATTAGTTTTTTACTCAATATGACCTAATGTTCTTAGAATCCTGAGATAATGCGAAAAAAGCAATAAAAATGTATTCAAACATAACTTCTAAACAACACATGCAAAATGGCTAATAATGCCTAGAGATATGTATTTTTGTTAGTAGTACTAGAAAAATGATCTTTTGTAAGGTTTCTAAAGACACAAGTTAGTTTTTTTATTCAATATAACAGTGTGACTGTCAACCTAAATATGAAAGGTTTATAATCATAACTCCAAAACCAAACATGAACTTTGTCTAAAAAAGCCTGTAATATTGAATTTATGTGAGTTTGACCTGAATCAGGTATTTTGGAAAGGTTCAAAAATACAAGAATCAGGTTTTACTGGCCTCATATTGGTCAAACTCAAAATGTCAGTTTATGAAACATAACTCCAAAAATACACATGCAATATGTCTAATAATGCCTGAAGAAATGCATCTTTGAGAGTTTTCCTGAAAAAAAAACATTTGGTACCGTTTGCAAAAACAAAAAGTAATGTTTTACTCAATTTGACAGTAATGTACTTAGAATCCTGAGATAATGCGAATAAAGCAAAAAAAATGTATTCCAACATAATTCCTAATCCAAACGTGCAAAGTGTCTAAAAATGCCCGTGATATTGAATACATGTGAGTTTTACTAGATACAGTTGTTTTTCTATGGTTTGCAAATACAAAAATGAGGTATTACTCAATATGACTGTATACTGTAACACTCAATATGACAGTTATTTAAACATAACTCCTACACCACACATGGAAAATGGCTAATAATGCCTGAAATAATGCATCTTTGGGAGTTTTACTCGAAACATATGCTTTTTTAAATCTTGCAAATGCAAAAAGTAGTTTTTTACTCAATATGACTGTAATGTTCTTAGAATCCTGAGATAATGCGAAAAAAGCAATAAAAATGTATTCAAACATAACTTCTAAACAACACATGCAAAATGGCTAATAATGCCTAGAGATATGTATTTTTGTTAGTAGTACTAGAAAAATGATCTTTTGTGAGGTTTCTAAAGACACAAGTTAGTTTTTTTATTCAATATAACAGTGTGACTGTCAACCTAAATATGAAAGGTTTATAATCATAACTCCAAAACCAAACATGAACTTTGTCTAAAAAAGCATGTAATATTGAATTTATGTGAGTTTGACCTGAATCAGGTATTTTGGAAAGGTTCAAAAATACAAGAATCAGGTTTTACTGGCCTCATATTGGTCAAACTCAAAATGTCAGTTTATGAAACATAACTCCAAAAATACACATGCAATATGTCTAATAATGCCTGAAGAAATGCATCTTTGAGAGTTTTCCTGAAAAAAAAACATTTGGTACCGTTTGCAAAAACAAAAAGTAATGTTTTACTCAATTTGACAGTAATGTACTTAGAATCCTGAGATAATGCGAATAAAGCAATAAAAATGTATTCCAACATAATTCCTAATCCAAACGTGCAAAGAGTCTAAAAATGCCTGTGAAATTGAATACATGTGAGTTTTACTAGATACAGTTGTTTTTCTATGGTTTGCAAATACAAAAATGAGGTATTACTCAATATGACTGTATACTGTAACACTCAATATGACAGTTATTTAAACATAACTCCTACACCACACATGGAAAATGGCTAATAATGCCTGAAATAATGCATCTTTGGGAGTTTTACTCGAAACATATGCTTTTTTAAATCTTGCAAATGCAAAAAGTAGTTTTTTACTCAATATGACTGTAATGTTCTTAGAATCCTGAGATAATGCGAAAAAAGCAATAAAAATGTATTCAAACATAACTTCTAAACAACACATGCAAAATGGCTAATAATGCCTAGAGATATGTATTTTTGTTAGTAGTACTAGAAAAATGATCTTTTGTAAGGTTTCTAAAGACACAACTTAGTTTTTTTATTCAATATAACAGTGTGACTGTCAACCTAAATATGAAAGGTTTATAATCATAACTCCAAAACCAAACATTAAATGTGTCTAAAAAAGCCTGTAATATTGAATTTATGTGAGTTTGACCGGAATCAGGTATTTTGGAAAGGTTCAAAAATACAAAAATCAGGTTTTACTGGCCTCATATTGGTCAAACTCAAAATGTCAGTTTATGAAACATAACTCCAAAAATACACATGCAATATGTCTAATAATGCCTGAAGAAATGCATCTTTGAGAGTTTTCCTGAAAAAAAACATTTGGTACCGTTTGCAAAAACAAAAAGTAATGTTTTACTCAATTTGACAGTAATGTACTTAGAATCCTGAGATAATGCGAATAAAGCAATAAAAATGTATGCCAACATAATTCCTAATCCAAACGTGCAAAGTGTCTAAAAATGCCTGTGATATTGAATACATGTGAGTTTTACTAGATACAGTTGTTTTTCTATGGTTTGCAAATACAAAAATGAGGTATTACTCAATATTACTGTATACTGTAACACTCAATATGACAGTTATTTAAACATAACTCCTACACCACACATGGAAAATGGCTAATAATGCCTGAAATAATGCATCTTTGGGAGTTTTACTCGAAACATATGCTTTTTTAAATCCTGCAAATGCAAAAAGTAGTTTTTTACTCAATATGACTATAATGTTCTTAGAATCCTGAGATCATGCGAAAAAAGCAATAAAAATGTATTCAAACATAACTTCTAAACAACACATGCAAAATGGCTAATAATGCCTAGAGATATGTATTTTTGTTAGTAGTACTAGAAAAATGATCTTTTGTAAGGTTTCTAAAGACATAAGTTAGTTTTTTTATTCAATATAACAGTGTGACTGTCAACCTAAATATGAAAGGTTTATAATCATAACTCCAAAACCAAACATGAAATTTGTCTAAAAAAGCCTATAGTATTGAATTTATGTGAGTTTGACCTGAATCAGGTATTTTGGAAAGGTTAAAAAATACAAAAATCAGGTTTTACTGGCCTCATATTGATCAAACTCAAAATGTCAGTTTATGAAACATAACTCCAAAAATACACATGCAATATGTCTAATAATGCCTGAAGAAATGCATCTTTGAGAGTTTACCTGAATAAAAACATTTGGTACCGTTTGCAAAAACAAAAAGTAATGTTTTACTCAATTTGACAGTAATGTACTTAGAATCCTGAGATAATGCGAATAAAGCAATAAAAATGTATTCCAACATAATTCCTAATCCAAACGTGCAAAGTGTCTGAAAATGCCTGTGATATTGAATACATGTGAGTTTTACTAGATACAGTTGTGTTTCTATGGTTTGCAAATACAAAAATGAGGTATTACTCAATATGACTGTATACTGTAACACTCAATATGACAGTTATTTAAACATAACTCCTACACCACACATGGAAAATGGCTAATAATGCCTGAAATAATGCATCTTTGGGAGTTTTACTCGAAGAATATGCTTTTTTAAATCTTGCAAATGCAAAAAGTAGTTTTTTACTCAATATGACTATAATGTTCTTAGAATCCTGAGATCATGCGAAAAAAGCAATAAAAATGTATTCAAACATAACTTCTAAACAACACATGCAAAATGGCTAATAATGCCTAGAGATATGTATTTTTGTTAGTAGTACTAGAAAAATGATCTTTTGTAAGGTTTCTAAAGACATAAGTTAGTTTTTTTATTCAATATAACAGTGTGACTGTCAACCTAAATATGAAAGGTTTATAATCATAACTCCAAAACCAAACATGAAATTTGTCTAAAAAAGCCTATAGTATTGAATTTATGTGAGTTTGACCTGAATCAGGTATTTTGGAAAGGTTAAAAAATACAAAAATCAGGTTTTACTGGCCTCATATTGATCAAACTCAAAATGTCAGTTTATGAAACATAACTCCAAAAATACACATGCAATATGTCTAATAATGCCTGAAGAAATGCATCTTTGAGAGTTTTCCTGAAAAAAAACATTTGGTACCGTTTGCAAAAACAAAAAGTAATGTTTTACTCAATTTGACAGTAATGTACTTAGAATCCTGAGATAATGCGAATAAAGCAAAAAAAATGTATTCCAACATAATTCCTAATCCAAACGTGCAAAGTGTCTAAAAATGCCCGTGATATTGAATACATGTGAGTTTTACTAGATACAGTTGTTTTTCTATGGTTTGCAAATACAAAAATGAGGTATTACTCAATATGACTGTATACTGTAACACTCAATATGACAGTTATTTAAACATAACTCCTACACCACACATGGAAAATGGCTAATAATGCCTGAAATAATGCATCTTTGGGAGTTTTACTCGAAACATATGCTTTTTTAAATCTTGCAAATGCAAAAAGTAGTTTTTTACTCAATATGACTATAATGTTCTTAGAATCCTGAGATCATGCGAAAAAAGCAATAAAAATGTATTCAAACATAACTTCTAAACAACACATGCAAAATGGCTAATAATGCCTAGAGATATGTATTTTTGTTAGTAGTACTAGAAAAATGATCTTTTGTAAGGTTTCTAAAGACACAAGTTAGTTTTTTTATTCAATATAACAGTGTGACTGTCAACCTAAATATGAAACGTTTATAATCATAACTCCAAAACCAAACATGAATTTGTCTAAAAAAGCCTGTATTATTGAATTTATGTGAGTTTGACCTGAATCAGGTATTTTGGAAAGGTTAAAAAATACAAAAATCAGGTTTTACTGGCCTCATATTGGTCAAACTCAAAATGTCAGTTTATGAAACATAACTCCAAAATAACACATGCAATATGTCTAATAATGCCTGAAGAAATGCATCTTTGAGAGTTTTCCTGAAAAAAAACATTTGGTACCGTTTACAAAAACAAAAAGTAATGTTTTACTCAATTTGACAGTAATGTACTTAGAATCCTGAGATAAGGCGAATAAAGCAAAAAAAATGTATTCCAACCATAATTCCTAATCCAAACGTGCAAAGTGTCTAAAAATGCCTGTGATATTGAATACATGTGAGTTTTACTAGATACAGTTGTTTTTCTATGGTTTGCAAATACAAAAATGAGGTATTACTCAATATGACTGTATACTGTAACACTCAATATGACAGTTATTTAAACATAACTCCTACACCACACATGGAACATGGCTAATAATGCCTGAAATAATGCATCTTTGGGAGTTTTACTCGAAACATATGCTTTTTTAAATCTTGCAAATGCAAAAAGTAGTTTTTTACTCAATATGACTATAATGTTCTTAGAATCCTGAGATAATGCGAAAAAAGCAATAAAAATGTATTCAAACATAACTTCTAAACAACACATGCAAAATGGCTAATAATGCCTAGAGATATGTATTTTTGTTAGTAGTACTAGAAAAATGATCTTTTGTAAGGTTTCTAAAGACACAACTTAGTTTTTTTATTCAATATAACAGTGTGACTGTCAACCTAAATATGAAAGGTTTATAATCATAACTCCAAAACCAAACATTAAATGTGTCTAAAAAAGCCTGTAATATTGAATTTATGTGAGTTTGACCGGAAT
This sequence comes from Nerophis ophidion, assembly GCF_033978795.1. Taxonomy (NCBI): domain Eukaryota; kingdom Metazoa; phylum Chordata; class Actinopteri; order Syngnathiformes; family Syngnathidae; genus Nerophis; species Nerophis ophidion. Next base: position 105,819 of record NW_026907117.1, read on the forward strand.
CAGGTATTTTGGAAAGGTTCAAAAATACAAAAATCAGGTTTTACTGGCCTTATATTGGTCAAACTCAAAATGTCAGTTTATGAAACATAACTCCAAAAATACACATGCAATATGTCTAATAATGCCTGAAGAAATGCATCTTTGAGAGTTTTCCTGAAAAAAAAAACATTTGGTACCGTTTGCAAAAACAAAAAGTAATGTTTTACTCAATTTGACAGTAATGTACTTAGAATCCTGAGATAATGCGAATAAAGCAATAAAAATGTATTCCAACATAATTCCTAATCCAAACGTGCAAAGTGTCTAAAAATGCCTGTGATATTGAATACATGTGAGTTTTACTAGATACAGCTGTTTTTCTATGGTTTGCAAATACAAAAATGAGGTATTACTCAATATGACTGTATACTGTAACACTCAATATGACAGTTATTTAAACATAACTCCTACACCACACATGGAAAATGGCTAATAATGCCTGAAATAATGCATCTTTGGGAGTTTTACACGAAACATATGCTTTTTTCAAATCTTGCAAATGCAAAAAGTAGTTTTTTACCTAATATGACTATAATGTTCTTAGAATCCTGAGATAATGCGAAAAAAGCAATAAAAATGTATTCAAACATAACTTCTAAACAACACATGCAAAATGGCTAATAATGCCTAGAGATATGTATTTTTTTTAGTAGTACTAGAAAAAGTATCTTTTGTAAGGTTTCTAAAGACACAAGTTAGTTTTTTTATTCAATATAACAGAGTGACTGTCAACCTAAATATGAAAGGTTTATAATCATAACTCCAAAACCAAACATGAACTTTGTCTAAAAAAGCCTGTAATATTGAATTTATGTGAGTTTGACCTGAATCAGGTATTTTGGAAAGGTTCAAAAATACAAAAATCAGGTTTTACTGGCCTCATATTGGTCAAACTCAAAATGTCAGTTTATGAAACATAACTCCAAAAATACATATGCAATATGTCTAATAATGCCTGAAGAAATGCATCTTTGAGAGTTTTCCTGAAAAAAAAAACATTTGGTACCGTTTGCAAAAACAAAAAGTAATGTTTTACTCAATTTGACAGTAATGTACTTAGAATCCTGAGATAATGCGAATAAAGCAATAAAAATGTATTCCAACATAATACCTAATCCAAACGTGCAAAGTGTCTAAAAATGCCTGTGATATTGAATACATGTGAGTTTTACTAGATACAGTTGTTTTTCTATGGTTTGCAAATACAAAAATGAGGTATTACTCAATATGACTGTATACTGTAACACTCAATATGACAGTTATTTAAACATAACTCCTACACCACACATGGAAAATGGCTAATAATGCCTGAAATAATGCATCTTTGGGAGTTTTACTCGAAACATATGCTTTTTTAAATCTTGCAAATGCAAAAAGTAGTTTTTTACTCAATATGACTATAATGTTCTTAGAATCCTGAGATAATGCGAAAAAAGCAATAAAAATGTATTCAAACATAACTTCTAAACAACACATGCAAAATGGCTAATAATGCCTAGAGATATGTATTTTTGTTAGTAGTACTAGAAAAATTATCTTTTGTAAGGTTTCTAAAGACACAAGTTAGTTTTTTTATTCAATATAACAGTGTGACTGTCAACCTAAATATGAAAGGTTTATAATCATAACTTCAAAACCAAACATGAAATTTGTCTAAAAAAGCCTGTAATATTGAATTTATGTGAGTTTGACCTGAATCAGGTATTTTGGAAAGGTTCAAAAATACAAAAATCAGGTTTTACTGGCCTCATATTGGTCAAACTCAAAATGTCAGTTTATGAAACATAACTCCAAAAATACACATGCAATATGTCTAATAATGCCTGAAGAAATGCATCTTTGAGAGTTTTCCTGAAAAAAAAAACATTTGGTACCGTTTGCAAAAACAAAAAGTAATGTTTTACTCAATTTGACAGTAATGTACTTAGAATCCTGAGATAATGCGAATAAAGCAATAAAAATGTATTCCAACATAATTCCTAATCCAAACGTGCAAAGTGTCTAAAAATGCCCGTGATATTGAATACATGTGAGTTTTACTAGATACAGTTGTGTTTCTATGGTTTGCAAATACAAAAATGAGGTATTACTCAATATGACTGTATACTGTAACACTCAATATGACAGTTATTTAAACATAACTCCTACACCACACATGGAAAATGGCTAATAATGCCTGAAATAATGCATCTTTGGGAGTTTTACTCGAAACATATGCTTTTTTAAATCTTGCAAATGCAAAAAGTAGTTTTTTACTCAATATGACTGTAATGTTCTTAGAATCCTGAGATAATGCGAAAAAAGCAATAAAAATGTATTCAAACATAACTTCTAAACAACACATGCAAAATGGCTAATAATGCCTAGAGATATGTATTTTTGTTAGTAGTACTAGAAAAATGATCTTTTGTGAGGTTTCTAAAGACACAAGTTAGTTTTTTTATTCAATATAACAGTGTGACTGTCAACCTAAATATGAAAGGTTTATAATCATAACTCCAAAACCAAACATGAACTTTGTCTAAAAAAGCCTGTAATATTGAATTTATGTGAGTTTGACCTGAATCAGGTATTTTGGAAAGGTTCAAAAATACAAGAATCAGGTTTTACTGGCCTCATATTGGTCAAACTCAAAATGTCAGTTTATGAAACATAACTCCAAAAATACACATGCAATATGTCTAATAATGCCTGAAGAAATGCATCTTTGAGAGTTTTCCTGAAAAAAAAACATTTGGTACCGTTTGCAAAAACAAAAAGTAATGTTTTACTCAATTTGACAGTAATGTACTTAGAATCCTGAGATAATGCGAATAAAGCAATAAAAATGTATTCCAACATAATTCCTAATCCAAACGTGCAAAGAGTCTAAAAATGCCTGTGAAATTGAATACATGTGAGTTTTACTAGATACAGTTGTTTTTCTATGGTTTGCAAATACAAAAATGAGGTATTACTCAATATGACTGTATACTGTAACACTCAATATGACAGTTATTTAAACATAACTCCTACACCACACATGGAAAATGGCTAATAATGCCTGAAATAATGCATCTTTGGGAGTTTTACTCGAAACATATGCTTTTTTAAATCTTGCAAATGCAAAAAGTAGTTTTTTACTCAATATGACTATAATGTTCTTAGAATCCTGAGATAATGCGAAAAAAGCAATAAAAATTTATTCAAACATAACTTCTAAACAACACATGCAAAATGGCTAATAATGCCTAGAGATATGTATTTTTGTTAGTAGTACTAGAAAAATGATATTTTGTAAGGTTTCTAAAGACACAAGTTAGTTTTTTTATTCAATATAACAGTGTGACTGTCAACCTAAATATGAAAGGTTTATAATCATAACTCCAAAACCAAACATGAACTTTGTCTAAAAAAGCCTGTAATATTGAATTTATGTGAGTTTGACCTGAATCAGGTATTTTGGAAAGGTTCAAAAATACAAAAATCAGGTTTTACTGGCCTCATATTGGTCAAACTCAAAATGTCAGTTTATGAAACATAACTTCAAAAATACACATGCAATATGTCTAATAATGCCTGAAGAAATGCATCTTTGAGAGTTGTCCTGAAAAAAAAACCATTTGGTACCGTTTGCAAAAACAAAAAGTAATGTTTTACTCAATTTGACAGTAATGTACTTAGAATCCTGAGATAATGCGAATAAAGCAATAAAAATATATTCCAACATAATTCCTAATCCAAACGTGCAAAGTGTCTAAAAATGCCTGTGATATTGAATACATGTGAGTTTTACTAGATACAGTTGTTTTTCTATGGTTTGCAAATACAAAAATGAGGTATTACTCAATATGACTGTATACTGTAACACTCAATATGACAGTTATTTAAACATAACTCCTACACCACACATGGAAAATGGCTAATAATGCCTGAAATAATGCATCTTTGGGAGTTTTACACAAAACATATGCTTTTTTAAATCTTGCAAATGCAAAAAGTAGTTTTTTACTCAATATGACTATAATGTTCTTAGAATCCTGAGATAATGCGAAAAAAGCAATAAAAATGTATTCAAACATAACTTCTAAACAACACATGCAAAATGGTTAATAATGCCTAGAGATATGTATTTTTGTTAGTATTACTAGAAAAAGTATCTTTTCTAAGGTTTCTAAAGACACAAGTTAGTTTTTTTATTCAATATAACAGAGTGACTGTCAACCTAAATATGAAAGGTTTATAATCATAACTCCAAAACCAAACATGAACTTTGTCTAAAAAAGCCTGTAATATTGAATTTATGTGAGTTTGACCTGAATCAGGTATTTAGGAATGGTTCAAAAATACAAAAATCAGGTTTTACTGGCCTCATATTGGTCAAACTCAAAATGTCAGTTTATGAAACATAACTCCAAAAATACACATGCAATATGTCTAATAATGCCTGAAGAAATGCATCTTTGAGAGTTTACCTGAATAAAAACATTTGGTACCGTTTGCAAAAACAAAAAGTAATGTTTTACTCAATTTGACAGTAATGTACTTAGAATCCTGAGATAATGCGAATAAAGCAATAAAAATGTATTCCAACATAATTCCTAATCCAAACGTGCAAAGTGTCTGAAAATGCCTGTGATATTGAATACATGTGAGTTTTACTAGATACAGTTGTGTTTCTATGGTTTGCAAATACAAAAATGAGGTATTACTCAATATGACTGTATACTGTAACACTCAATATGACAGTTATTTAAACATAACTCCTACACCACACATGGAAAATGGCTAATAATGCCTGAAATAATGCATCTTTGGGAGTTTTACTCGAAGAATATGCTTTTTTAAATCTTGCAAATGCAAAAATTAGTTTTTTACTCAATATGACCTAATGTTCTTAGAATCCTGAGATAATGCGAAAAAAGCAATAAAAATGTATTCAAACATAACTTCTAAACAACACATGCAAAATGGCTAATAATGCCTAGAGATATGTATTTTTGTTAGTAGTACTAGAAAAATGATCTTTTGTAAGGTTTCTAAAGACACAAGTTAGTTTTTTTATTCAATATAACAGTGTGACTGTCAACCTAAATATGAAAGGTTTATAATCATAACTCCAAAACCAAACATGAACTTTGTCTAAAAAAGCCTGTAATATTGAATTTATGTGAGTTTGACCTGAATCAGGTATTTTGGAAAGGTTCAAAAATACAAGAATCAGGTTTTACTGGCCTCATATTGGTCAAACTCAAAATGTCAGTTTATGAAACATAACTCCAAAAATACACATGCAATATGTCTAATAATGCCTGAAGAAATGCATCTTTGAGAGTTTTCCTGAAAAAAAAACATTTGGTACCGTTTGCAAAAACAAAAAGTAATGTTTTACTCAATTTGACAGTAATGTACTTAGAATCCTGAGATAATGCGAATAAAGCAAAAAAAATGTATTCCAACATAATTCCTAATCCAAACGTGCAAAGTGTCTAAAAATGCCCGTGATATTGAATACATGTGAGTTTTACTAGATACAGTTGTTTTTCTATGGTTTGCAAATACAAAAATGAGGTATTACTCAATATGACTGTATACTGTAACACTCAATATGACAGTTATTTAAACATAACTCCTACACCACACATGGAAAATGGCTAATAATGCCTGAAATAATGCATCTTTGGGAGTTTTACTCGAAACATATGCTTTTTTTAAATCTTGCAAATGCAAAAAGTAGTTTTTTACTCAATATGACTGTAATGTTCTTAGAATCCTGAGATAATGCGAAAAAAGCAATAAAAATGTATTCAAACATAACTTCTAAACAACACATGCAAAATGGCTAATAATGCCTAGAGATATGTATTTTTGTTAGTAGTACTAGAAAAATGATCTTTTGTGAGGTTTCTAAAGACACAAGTTAGTTTTTTTATTCAATATAACAGTGTGACTGTCAACCTAAATATGAAAGGTTTATAATCATAACTCCAAAACCAAACATGAACTTTGTCTAAAAAAGCCTGTAATATTGAATTTATGTGAGTTTGACCTGAATCAGGTATTTTGGAAAGGTTCAAAAATACAAGAATCAGGTTTTACTGGCCTCATATTGGTCAAACTCAAAATGTCAGTTTATGAAACATAACTCCAAAATAACACATGCAATATGTCTAATAATGCCTGAAGAAATGCATCTTTGAGAGTTTTCCTGAAAAAAAAACATTTGGTACCGTTTGCAAAAACAAAAAGTAATGTTTTACTCAATTTGACAGTAATGTACTTAGAATCCTGAGATAATGCGAATAAAGCAATAAAAATGTATTCCAACATAATTCCTAATCCAAACGTGCAAAGAGTCTAAAAATGCCTGTGAAATTGAATACATGTGAGTTTTACTAGATACAGTTGTTTTTCTATGGTTTGCAAATACAAAAAATGAGGTATTACTCAATATGACTGTATACTGTAACACTCAATATGACAGTTATTTAAACATAACTCCTACACCACACATGGAAAATGGCTAATAATGCCTGAAATAATGCATCTTTGGGAGTTTTACTCGAAACATATGCTTTTTTAAATCTTGCAAATGCAAAAAGTAGTTTTTTACTCAATATGACTGTAATGTTCTTAGAATCCTGAGATAATGCGAAAAAAGCAATAAAAATGTATTCAAACATAACTTCTAAACAACACATGCAAAATGGCTAATAATGCCTAGAGATATGTATTTTTGTTAGTAGTACTAGAAAAATGATCTTTTGTAAGGTTTCTAAAGACACAACTTAGTTTTTTTATTCAATATAACAGTGTGACTGTCAACCTAAATATGAAAGGGTTTATAATCATAACTCCAAAACCAAACATTAAATGTGTCTAAAAAAGCCTGTAATATTGAATTTATGTGAGTTTGACCGGAATCAGGTATTTTGGAAAGGTTCAAAAATACAAAAATCAGGTTTTACTGGCCTCATATTGGTCAAACTCAAAATGTCAGTTTATGAAACATAACTCCAAAAATACACATGCAATATGTCTAATAATGCCTGAAGAAATGCATCTTTGAGAGTTTTCCTGAAAAAAAACATTTGGTACCGTTTGCAAAAACAAAAAGTAATGTTTTACTCAATTTGACAGTAATGTACTTAGAATCCTGAGATAATGCGAATAAAGCAATAAAAATGTATGCCAACATAATTCCTAATCCAAACGTGCAAAGTGTCTAAAAATGCCTGTGATATTGAATACATGTGAGTTTTACTAGATACAGTTGTTTTTCTATGGTTTGCAAATACAAAAATGAGGTATTACTCAATATTACTGTATACTGTAACACTCAATATGACAGTTATTTAAACATAACTCCTACACCACACATGGAAAATGGCTAATAATGCCTGAAATAATGCATCTTTGGGAGTTTTACTCGAAACATATGCTTTTTTAAATCTTGCAAATGCAAAAAGTAGTTTTTTACTCAATATGACTATAATGTTCTTAGAATCCTGAGATCATGCGAAAAAAGCAATAAAAATGTATTCAAACATAACTTCTAAACAACACATGCAAAATGGCTAATAATGCCTAGAGATATGTATTTTTGTTAGTAGTACTAGAAAAATGATCTTTTGTAAGGTTTCTAAAGACATAAGTTAGTTTTTTTTATTCAATATAACAGTGTGACTGTCAACCTAAATATGAAAGGTTTATAATCATAACTCCAAAACCAAACATGAAATTTGTCTAAAAAAGCCTATAGTATTGAATTTATGTGAGTTTGACCTGAATCAGGTATTTTGGAAAGGTTAAAAAATACAAAAATCAGGTTTTACTGGCCTCATATTGATCAAACTCAAAATGTCAGTTTATGAAACATAACTCCAAAAATACACATGCAATATGTCTAATAATGCCTGAAGAAATGCATCTTTGAGAGTTTTCCTGAAAAAAAACATTTGGTACCGTTTGCAAAAACAAAAAGTAATGTTTTACTCAATTTGACAGTAATGTACTTAGAATCCTGAGATAATGCGAATAAAGCAAAAAAAATGTATTCCAACATAATTCCTAATCCAAACGTGCAAAGTGTCTAAAAATGCCCGTGATATTGAATACATGTGAGTTTTACTAGATACAGTTGTTTTTCTATGGTTTGCAAATACAAAAATGAGGTATTACTCAATATGACTGTATACTGTAACACTCAATATGACAGTTATTTAAACATAACTCCTACACCACACATGGAAAATGGCTAATAATGCCTGAAATAATGCATCTTTGGGAGTTTTACTCGAAACATATGCTTTTTTAAATCTTGCAAATGCAAAAAGTAGTTTTTTACTCAATATGACTATAATGTTCTTAGAATCCTGAGATCATGCGAAAAAAGCAATAAAAATGTATTCAAACATAACTTCTAAACAACACATGCAAAATGGCTAATAATGCCTAGAGATATGTATTTTTGTTAGTAGTACTAGAAAAATGATCTTTTGTAAGGTTTCTAAAGACACAAGTTAGTTTTTTTATTCAATATAACAGTGTGACTGTCAACCTAAATATGAAACGTTTATAATCATAACTCCAAAACCAAACATGAATTTGTCTAAAAAAGCCTGTATTATTGAATTTATGTGAGTTTGACCTGAATCAGGTATTTTGGAAAGGTTAAAAAATACAAAAATCAGGTTTTACTGGCCTCATATTGGTCAAACTCAAAATGTCAGTTTATGAAACATAACTCCAAAATAACACATGCAATATGTCTAATAATGCCTGAAGAAATGCATCTTTGAGAGTTTTCCTGAAAAAAAAACATTTGGTACCGTTTTACAAAAACAAAAAGTAATGTTTTACTCAATTTGACAGTAATGTACTTAGAATCCTGAGATAAGGCGAATAAAGCAAAAAAAATGTATTCCAACATAATTCCTAATCCAAACGTGCAAAGTGTCTAAAAATGCCTGTGATATTGAATACATGTGAGTTTTACTAGATACAGTTGTTTTTCTATGGTTTGCAAATACAAAAATGAGGTATTACTCAATATGACTGTATACTGTAACACTCAATATGACAGTTATTTAAACATAACTCCTACACCACACATGGAAAATGGCTAATAATGCCTGAAATAATGCATCTTTGGGAGTTTTACTCGAAACATATGCTTTTTTAAAATCTTGCAAATGCAAAAAGTAGTTTTTTACTCAATATGACTATAATGTTCTTAGAATCCTGAGATAATGCGAAAAAAGCAATAAAAATGTATTCAAACATAACTTCTAAACAACACATGCAAAATGGCTAATAATGCCTAGAGATATGTATTTTTGTTAGTAGTACTAGAAAAATGATCCTTTGTAAGGTTTCTAAAGACACAAGTTAGTTTTTTTATTCAATATAACAGAGTGCCTGTCAACCTAAATATGAAAGGTTTATAATCATAACTCCAAAACCAAACATGAACTTTGTCTAAAAAAGCCTGTAATATTGAATTTATGTCAGTTTGACCTGAATCAGGTATTTTGGAAAGGTTCAAAAATACAAAAATCAGGTTTTACTGGCCTCATATTGGTCAAACTCAAAATGTCAGTTTATGAAACATAACTCCAAAAATACACATGCAATATGTCTAATAATCCCAGAAGAAATGCATCTTTGAGAGTTTTCCTGAAAAAAAAACATTTGGTACCGTTTGCAAAAACAAAAAGTAATGTTTTACTCAATTTGACAGTAATGTACTTAGAATCCTGAGATAATGCGAATAAAGCAATAAAAATGTATTCCAACATAATTCCTAATCCAAACGTGCAAAGTGTCTAAAAATGCCTGTGATATTGAATACATGTGAGTTTTACTAGATACAGTTGTGTTTCTATGGTTTGCAAATACAAAAATGAGGTATTACTCAATATGACTGTATACTGTAACACTCAATATGACAGTTATTTAAACATAACTCCTACACCACACATGGAAAATGGCTAATAATGCCTGAAATAATGCATCTTTGGGAGTTTTACTCGAAACATATGCTTTTTTAAATCTTGCAAATGCAAAAAGTAGTTTTTTACTCAATATGACTGTAATGTTCTTAGAATCCTGAGATAATGCGAAAAAAGCAATAAAAATGTATTCAAACATAACTTCTAAACAACACATGCAAAATGGCTAATAATGCCTAGAGATATGTATTTTTGTTAGTAGTACTAGAAAAAATGATCTTTTGTGAGGTTTCTAAAGACACAAGTTAGTTTTTTTATTCAATATAACAGTGTGACTGTCAACCTAAATATGAAAGGTTTATAATCATAACTCCAAAACCAAACATGAACTTTGTCTAAAAAAGCCTGTAATATTGAATTTATGTGAGTTTGACCTGAATCAGGTATTTTGGAAAGGTTCAAAAATACAAGAATCAGGTTTTACTGGCCTCATATTGGTCAAACTCAAAATGTCAGTTTATGAAACATAACTCCAAAAATACACATGCAATATGTCTAATAATGCCTGAAGAAATGCATCTTTGAGAGTTTTCCTGAAAAAAAAACATTTGGTACCGTTTGCAAAAACAAAAAGTAATGTTTTACTCAATTTGACAGTAATGTACTTAGAATCCTGAGATAATGCGAATAAAGCAATAAAAATGTATTCCAACATAATTCCTAATCCAAACGTGCAAAGAGTCTAAAAATGCCTGTGAAATTGAATACATGTGAGTTTTACTAGATACAGTTGTTTTTCTATGGTTTGCAAATACAAAAATGAGGTATTACTCAATATGACTGTATACTGTAACACTTAATATGACAGTTATTTAAACATAACTCCTACACCACACATGGAAAATGGCTAATAATGCCTGAAATAATGCATCTTTGGGAGTTTTACTCGAAACATATGCTTTTTTAAATCTTGCAAATGCAAAAAGTAGTTTTTTACTCAATATGACTATAATGTTCTTAGAATCCTGAGATAATGCGAAAAAAGCAATAAAAATTTATTCAAACATAACTTCTAAACAACACATGCAAAATGGCTAATAATGCCTAGAGATATGTATTTTTGTTAGTAGTACTAGAAAAATGATATTTTGTAAGGTTTCTAAAGACACAAGTTAGTTTTTTTATTCAATATAACAGTGTGACTGTCAACCTAAATATGAAAGGTTTATAATCATAACTCCAAAACCAAACATGAACTTTGTCTAAAAAAGCCTGTAATATTGAATTTATGTGAGTTTGACCTGAATCAGGTATTTTGGAAAGGTTCAAAAATACAAAAATCAGGTTTTACTGGCCTCATATTGGTCAAACTCAAAATGTCAGTTTATGAAACATAACTTCAAAAATACACATGCAATATGTCTAATAATGCCTGAAGAAATGCATCTTTGAGAGTTGTCCTGAAAAAAAAACATTTGGTACCGTTTGCAAAAACAAAAAGTAATGTTTTACTCAATTTGACAGTAATGTACTTAGAATCCTGAGATAATGCGAATAAAGCAATAAAAATATATTCCAACATAATTCCTAATCCAAACGTGCAAAGTGTCTAAAAATGCCTGTGATATTGAATACATGTGAGTTTTACTAGATACAGTTGTTTTTCTATGGTTTGCAAATACAAAAATGAGGTATTACTCAATATGACTGTATACTGTAACACTCAATATGACAGTTATTTAAACATAACTCCTACACCACACATGGAAAATGGCTAATAATGCCTGAAATAATGCATCTTTGGGAGTTTTACACAAAACATATGCTTTTTTAAATCTTGCAAATGCAAAAAGTAGTTTTTTACTCAATATGACTATAATGTTCTTAGAATCCTGAGATAATGCGAAAAAAGCAATAAAAATGTATTCAAACATAACTTCTAAACAACACATGCAAAATGGCTAATAATGCCTAGAGATATGTATTTTTGTTAGTAGTACTAGAAAAAGTATCTTTTGTAAGGTTTCTAAAGACACAAGTTAGTTTTTTTATTCAATATAACAGAGTGACTGTCAACCTAAATATGAAAGGTTTATAATCATAACTCCAAAACCAAACATGAACTTTGTCTAAAAAAGCCTGTGATATTGAATTTATGTGAGTTTGACCTGAATCAGGTATTTAGGAATGGTTCAAAAATACAAAAATCAGGTTTTACTGGCCTCATATTGGTCAAACTCAAAATGTCAGTTTATGAAACATAACTCCAAAAATACACATGCAATATGTCTAATAATGCCTGAAGAAATGCATCTTTGAGAGTTTTCCTGAAAAAAAAACATTTGGTACCGTTTGCAAAAACAAAAAGTAATGTTTTACTCAATTTGACAGTAATGTACTTAGAATCCTGAGATAATGCGAATAAAGCAATAAAAATGTATGCCAACATAATTCCTAATCCAAACGTGCAAAGTGTCTAAAAATGCCTGTGATATTGAATACATGTGAGTTTTACTAGATACAGTTGTTTTTCTATGGTTTGCAAATACAAAAATGAGGTATTACTCAATATTACTGTATACTGTAACACTCAATATGACAGTTATTTAAACATAACTCCTACACCACACATGGAAAATGGCTAATAATGCCTGAAATAATGCATCTTTGGGAGTTTTACTCGAAACATATGCTTTTTTAAATCTTGCAAATGCAAAAAGTAGTTTTTTACTCAATATGACTATAATGTTCTTAGAATCCTGAGATCATGCGAAAAAAGCAATAAAAATGTATTCAAACATAACTTCTAAACAACACATGCAAAATGGCTAATAATGCCTAGAGATATGTATTTTTGTTAGTAGTACTAGAAAAATGATCTTTTGTAAGGTTTCTAAAGACATAAGTTAGTTTTTTTATTCAATATAACAGTGTGACTGTCAACCTAAATATGAAAGGTTTATAATCATAACTCCAAAACCAAACATGAAATTTGTCTAAAAAAGCCTATAGTATTGAATTTATGTGAGTTTGACCTGAATCAGGTATTTTGGAAAGGTTAAAAAATACAAAAATCAGGTTTTACTGGCCTCATATTGATCAAACTCAAAATGTCAGTTTATGAAACATAACTCCAAAAATACACATGCAATATGTCTAATAATGCCTGAAGAAATGCATCTTTGAGAGTTTTCCTGAAAAAAAACATTTGGTACCGTTTGCAAAAACAAAAAGTAATGTTTTACTCAATTTGACAGTAATGTACTTAGAATCCTGAGATAATGCGAATAAAGCAAAAAAAATGTATTCCAACATAATTCCTAATCCAAACGTGCAAAGTGTCTAAAAATGCCCGTGATATTGAATACATGTGAGTTTTACTAGATACAGTTGTTTTTCTATGGTTTGCAAATACAAAAATGAGGTATTACTCAATATGACTGTATACTGTAACACTCAATATGACAGTTATTTAAACATAACTCCTACACCACACATGGAAAATGGCTAATAATGCCTGAAATAATGCATCTTTGGGAGTTTTACTCGAAACATATGCTTTTTTAAATCTTGCAAATGCAAAAAGTAGTTTTTTACTCAATATGACTATAATGTTCTTAGAATCCTGAGATCATGCGAAAAAAGCAATAAAAATGTATTCAAACATAACTTCTAAACAACACATGCAAAATGGCTAATAATGCCTAGAGATATGTATTTTTGTTAGTAGTACTAGAAAAATGATCTTTTGTAAGGTTTCTAAAGACACAAGTTAGTTTTTTTATTCAATATAACAGTGTGACTGTCAACCTAAATATGAAACGTTTATAATCATAACTCCAAAACCAAACATGAATTTGTCTAAAAAAGCCTGTATTATTGAATTTATGTGAGTTTGACCTGAATCAGGTATTTTGGAAAGGTTAAAAAATACAAAAATCAGGTTTTACTGGCCTCATATTGGTCAAACTCAAAATGTCAGTTTATGAAACATAACTCCAAAATAACACATGCAATATGTCTAATAATGCCTGAAGAAATGCATCTTTGAGAGTTTTCCTGAAAAAAAAACATTTGGTACCGTTTACAAAAACAAAAAGTAATGTTTTACTCAATTTGACAGTAATGTACTTAGAATCCTGAGATAAGGCGAATAAAGCAAAAAAAATGTATTCCAACATAATTCCTAATCCAAACGTGCAAAGTGTCTAAAAATGCCTGTGATATTGAATACATGTGAGTTTTACTAGATACAGTTGTTTTTCTATGGTTTGCAAATACAAAAATGAGGTATTACTCAATATGACTGTATACTGTAACACTCAATATGACAGTTATTTAAACATAACTCCTACACCACACATGGAAAATGGCTAATAATGCCTGAAATAATGCATCTTTGGGAGTTTTACTCGAAACATATGCTTTTTTAAATCTTGCAAATGCAAAAAGTAGTTTTTTACTCAATATGACTATAATGTTCTTAGAATCCTGAGATAATGCGAAAAAAGCAATAAAAATGTATTCAAACATAACTTCTAAACAACACATGCAAAATGGCTAATAATGCCTAGAGATATGTATTTTTGTTAGTAGTACTAGAAAAATGATCCTTTGTAAGGTTTCTAAAGACACAAGTTAGTTTTTTTATTCAATATAACAGAGTGCCTGTCAACCTAAATATGAAAGGTTTATAATCATAACTCCAAAACCAAACATGAACTTTGTCTAAAAAAGCCTGTAATATTGAATTTATGTCAGTTTGACCTGAATCAGGTATTTTGGAAAGGTTCAAAAATACAAAAATCAGGTTTTACTGGCCTCATATTGGTCAAACTCAAAATGTCAGTTTATGAAACATAACTCCAAAAATACACATGCAATATGTCTAATAATCCCAGAAGAAATGCATCTTTGAGAGTTTTCCTGAAAAAAAAACATTTGGTACCGTTTGCAAAAACAAAAAGTAATGTTTTACTCAATTTGACAGTAATGTACTTAGAATCCTGAGATAATGCGAATAAAGCAATAAAAATGTATTCCAACATAATTCCTAATCCAAACGTGCAAAGTGTCTAAAAATGCCTGTGATATTGAATACATGTGAGTTTTACTAGATACAGTTGTGTTTCTATGGTTTGCAAATACAAAAATGAGGTATTACTCAATATGACTGTATACTGTAACACTCAATATGACAGTTATTTAAACATAACTCCTACACCACACATGGAAAATGGCTAATAATGCCTGAAATAATGCATCTTTGGGAGTTTTACTCGAAACATATGCTTTTTTAAATCTTGCAAATGCAAAAAGTAGTTTTTTACTCAATATGACTGTAATGTTCTTAGAATCCTGAGATAATGCGAAAAAAGCAATAAAAATGTATTCAAACATAACTTCTAAACAACACATGCAAAATGGCTAATAATGCCTAGAGATATGTATTTTTGTTAGTAGTACTAGAAAAAATGATCTTTTGTGAGGTTTCTAAAGACACAAGTTAGTTTTTTTATTCAATATAACAGTGTGACTGTCAACCTAAATATGAAAGGTTTATAATCATAACTCCAAAACCAAACATGAACTTTGTCTAAAAAAGCCTGTAATATTGAATTTATGTGAGTTTGACCTGAATCAGGTATTTTGGAAAGGTTCAAAAATACAAGAATCAGGTTTTACTGGCCTCATATTGGTCAAACTCAAAATGTCAGTTTATGAAACATAACTCCAAAAATACACATGCAATATGTCTAATAATGCCTGAAGAAATGCATCTTTGAGAGTTTTCCTGAAAAAAAAACATTTGGTACCGTTTGCAAAAACAAAAAGTAATGTTTTACTCAATTTGACAGTAATGTACTTAGAATCCTGAGATAATGCGAATAAAGCAATAAAAATGTATTCCAACATAATTCCTAATCCAAACGTGCAAAGAGTCTAAAAATGCCTGTGAAATTGAATACATGTGAGTTTTACTAGATACAGTTGTTTTTCTATGGTTTGCAAATACAAAAATGAGGTATTACTCAATATGACTGTATACTGTAACACTTAATATGACAGTTATTTAAACATAACTCCTACACCACACATGGAAAATGGCTAATAATGCCTGAAATAATGCATCTTTGGGAGTTTTACTCGAAACATATGCTTTTTTAAATCTTGCAAATGCAAAAAGTAGTTTTTTACTCAATATGACTATAATGTTCTTAGAATCCTGAGATAATGCGAAAAAAGCAATAAAAATTTATTCAAACATAACTTCTAAACAACACATGCAAAATGGCTAATAATGCCTAGAGATATGTATTTTTGTTAGTAGTACTAGAAAAATGATATTTTGTAAGGTTTCTAAAGACACAAGTTAGTTTTTTTATTCAATATAACAGTGTGACTGTCAACCTAAATATGAAAGGTTTATAATCATAACTCCAAAACCAAACATGAACTTTGTCTAAAAAAGCCTGTAATATTGAATTTATGTGAGTTTGACCTGAATCAGGTATTTTGGAAAGGTTCAAAAATACAAAAATCAGGTTTTACTGGCCTCATATTGGTCAAACTCAAAATGTCAGTTTATGAAACATAACTTCAAAAATACACATGCAATATGTCTAATAATGCCTGAAGAAATGCATCTTTGAGAGTTGTCCTGAAAAAAAAACATTTGGTACCGTTTGCAAAAACAAAAAGTAATGTTTTACTCAATTTGACAGTAATGTACTTAGAATCCTGAGATAATGCGAATAAAGCAATAAAAATATATTCCAACATAATTCCTAATCCAAACGTGCAAAGTGTCTAAAAATGCCTGTGATATTGAATACATGTGAGTTTTACTAGATACAGTTGTTTTTCTATGGTTTGCAAATACAAAAATGAGGTATTACTCAATATGACTGTATACTGTAACACTCAATATGACAGTTATTTAAACATAACTCCTACACCACACATGGAAAATGGCTAATAATGCCTGAAATAATGCATCTTTGGGAGTTTTACACAAAACATATGCTTTTTTAAATCTTGCAAATGCAAAAAGTAGTTTTTTACTCAATATGACTATAATGTTCTTAGAATCCTGAGATAATGCGAAAAAAGCAATAAAAATGTATTCAAACATAACTTCTAAACAACACATGCAAAATGGCTAATAATGCCTAGAGATATGTATTTTTGTTAGTAGTACTAGAAAAAGTATCTTTTGTAAGGTTTCTAAAGACACAAGTTAGTTTTTTTATTCAATATAACAGAGTGACTGTCAACCTAAATATGAAAGGTTTATAATCATAACTCCAAAACCAAACATGAACTTTGTCTAAAAAAGCCTGTGATATTGAATTTATGTGAGTTTGACCTGAATCAGGTATTTAGGAATGGTTCAAAAATACAAAAATCAGGTTTTACTGGCCTCATATTGGTCAAACTCAAAATGTCAGTTTATGAAACATAACTCCAAAAATACACATGCAATATGTCTAATAATGCCTGAAGAAATGCATCTTTGAGAGTTTTCCTGAAAAAAAAACATTTGGTACCGTTTGCAAAAACAAAAAGTAATGTTTTACTCAATTTGACAGTAATGTACTTAGAATCCTGAGATAATGCGAATAAAGCAATAAAAATGTATTCCAACATAATTCCTAATCCAAACGTGCAAAGTGTCTAAAAATGCCTGTGATATTGAATACATGTGAGTTTTACTAGATACAGTTGTGTTTCTATGGTTTGCAAATACAAAAATGAGGTATTACTCAATATGACTGTATACTGTAACACTCAATATGACAGTTATTTAAACATAACTCCTACACCACACATGGAAAATGGCTAATAATGCCTGAAATAATGCATCTTTGGGAGTTTTACTCGAAGAATATGCTTTTTTAAATCTTGCAAATGCAAAAATTAGTTTTTTACTCAATATGACCTAATGTTCTTAGAATCCTGAGATAATGCGAAAAAAGCAATAAAAATGTATTCAAACATAACTTCTAAACAACACATGCAAAATGGCTAATAATGCCTAGAGATATGTATTTTTGTTAGTAGTACTAGAAAAATGATCTTTTGTAAGGTTTCTAAAGACACAAGTTAGTTTTTTTATTCAATATAACAGTGTGACTGTCAACCTAAATATGAAAGGTTTATAATCATAACTCCAAAACCAAACATGAACTTTGTCTAAAAATGCCTGTAATATTGAATTTATGTGAGTTTGACCTGAATCAGGTATTTTGGAAAGGTTCAAAAATACAAAAATCAGGTTTTACTGGCCTCATATTGGTCAAACTCAAAATGTCAGTTTATGAAACATAACTCCAAAAATACACATGCAATATGTCTAATAATGCCTGAAGAAATGCATCTTTGAGAGTTTTCCTGAAAAAAAACATTTGGTACCGTTTGCAAAAACAAAAAGTAATGTTTTACTCAATTTGACAGTAATGTACTTAGAATCCTGAGATAATGCGAATAAAGCAATAAAAATGTATTCCAACATAATTCCTAATCCAAACGTGCAAAGAGTCTAAAAATGCCTGTGATATTGAATACATGTGAGTTTTACTAGATACAGTTGTTTTTCTATGGTTTGCAAATACAAAAATGAGGTATTACTCAATATGACTGTATACTGTAACACTCAATATGACAGTTATTTAAACATAACTCCTACACCACACATGGAAAATGGCTAATAATGCCTGAAATAATGCACCTTTGGGAGTTTTACTCTAAACATATGCTTTTTTAAATCTTGCAAATGCAAAAAGTAGTTTTTTACTCAATATGACTATAATGTTCTTAGAATCCTGAGATAATGCGAAAAAAGCAATAAAAATGTATTCAAACATAACTTCTAAACAACACATGCAAAATGGCTAATAATGCCTAGAGATATGTATTTTTGTTAATAGTACTAGAAAAATGATCTTTTGTGAGGTTTCTAAAGACACAAGTTAGTTTTTTTATTCAATATAACAGTGTGACTGTCAACCTAAATATGAAAGGTTTATAATCATAACTCCAAAACCAAACATGAACTTTGTCTAAAAAAGCCTGTAATATTGAATTTATGTGAGTTTGACCTGAATCAGGTATTTTGGAAAGGTTCAAAAATACAAGAATCAGGTTTTACTGGCCTCATATTGGTCAAACTCAAAATGTCAGTTTATGAAACATAACTCCAAAAATACACATGCAATATGTCTAATAATGCCTGAAGAAATGCATCTTTGAGAGTTTTCCTGAAAAAAAAACATTTGGTACCGTTTGCAAAAACAAAAAGTAATGTTTTACTCAATTTGACAGTAATGTACTTAGAATCCTGAGATAATGCGAATAAAGCAATAAAAATGTATTCCAACATAATTCCTAATCCAAACGTGCAAAGAGTCTAAAAATGCCTGTGATATTGAATACATGTGAGTTTTACTAGATACAGTTGTTTTTCTATGGTTTGCAAATACAAAAATGAGGTATTACTCAATATGACTGTATACTGTAACACTCAATATGACAGTTATTTAAACATAACTCCTACACCACACATGGCAAATGGCTAATAATGCCTGAAATAATGCATCTTTGGGAGTTTTACTCGAAACATATGCTTTTTTAAATCTTGCAAATGCAAAAAGTAGTTTTTTACTCAATATGACTGTAATGTTCTTAGAATCCTGAGATAATGCGAAAAAAGCAATAAAAATGTATTCAAACATAACTTCTAAACAACACATGCAAAATGGCTAATAATGCCTAGAGATATGTATTTTTGTTAGTAGTACTAGAAAAATGATCTTTTGTGAGGTTTCTAAAGACACAAGTTAGTTTTTTTATTCAATATAACAGGGTGACTGTCAACCTAAATATGAAAGGTTTATAATCATAACTCCAAAACCAAACATTAAATGTGTCTAAAAAAGCCTGTAATATTGAATTTATGTGAGTTTGACCGGAATCAGGTATTTTGGAAAGGTTCAAAAATACAAAAATCAGGTTTTACTGGCCTTATATTGGTCAAACTCAAAATGTCAGTTTATGAAACATAACTCCAAAAATACACATGCAATATGTCTAATAATGCCTGAAGAAATGCATCTTTGAGAGTTTTCCTGAAAAAAAAAACATTTGGTACCGTTTGCAAAAACAAAAAGTAATGTTTTACTCAATTTGACAGTAATGTACTTAGAATCCTGAGATAATGCGAATAAAGCAATAAAAATGTATTCCAACATAATACCTAATCCAAACGTGCAAAGTGTCTAAAAATGCCTGTGATATTGAATACATGTGAGTTTTACTAGATACAGTTGTTTTTCTATGGTTTGCAAATACAAAAATGAGGTATTACTCAATATGACTGTATACTGTAACACTCAATATGACAGTTATTTAAACATAACTCCTACACCACACATGGAAAATGGCTAATAATGCCTGAAATAATGCATCTTTGGGAGTTTTACTCGAAACATATGCTTTTTTAAATCTTGCAAATGCAAAAAGTAGTTTTTTACTCAATATGACTATAATGTTCTTAGAATCCTGAGATAATGCGAAAAAAGCAATAAAAATGTATTCAAACATAACTTCTAAACAACACATGCAAAATGGCTAATAATGCCTAGAGATATGTATTTTTGTTAGTAGTACTAGAAAAATGATCTTTTGTAAGGTTTCTAAAGACACAAGTTAGTTTTTTTATTCAATATAACAGTGTGACTGTCAACCTAAATATGAAAGGTTTATAATCATAACTTCAAAACCAAACATGAAATTTGTCTAAAAAAGCCTGTAATATTGAATTTATGTGAGTTTGACCTGAATCAGGTATTTTGGAAAGGTTCAAAAATACAAAAATCAGGTTTTACTGGCCTCATATTGGTCAAACTCAAAATGTCAGTTTATGAAACATAACTCCAAAAATACACATGCAATATGTCTAATAATGCCTGAAGAAATGCATCTTTGAGAGTTTTCCTGAAAAAAAAAACATTTGGTACCGTTTGCAAAAACAAAAAGTAATGTTTTACTCAATTTGACAGTAATGTACTTAGAATCCTGAGATAATGCGAATAAAGCAATAAAAATGTATTCCAACATAATTCCTAATCCAAACGTGCAAAGTGTCTAAAAATGCCCGTGATATTGAATACATGTGAGTTTTACTAGATACAGTTGTGTTTCTATGGTTTGCAAATACAAAAATGAGGTATTACTCAATATGACTGTATACTGTAACACTCAATATGACAGTTATTTAAACATAACTCCTACACCACACATGGAAAATGGCTAATAATGCCTGAAATAATGCATCTTTGGGAGTTTTACTCGAAACATATGCTTTTTTAAATCTTGCAAATGCAAAAAGTAGTTTTTTACTCAATATGACTGTAATGTTCTTAGAATCCTGAGATAATGCGAAAAAAGCAATAAAAATGTATTCAAACATAACTTCTAAACAACACATGCAAAATGGCTAATAATGCCTAGAGATATGTATTTTTGTTAGTAGTACTAGAAAAATGATCTTTTGTGAGGTTTCTAAAGACACAAGTTAGTTTTTTTATTCAATATAACAGTGTGACTGTCAACCTAAATATGAAAGGTTTATAATCATAACTCCAAAACCAAACATGAACTTTGTCTAAAAAAGCCTGTAATATTGAATTTATGTGAGTTTGACCTGAATCAGGTATTTTGGAAAGGTTCAAAAATACAAGAATCAGGTTTTACTGGCCTCATATTGGTCAAACTCAAAATGTCAGTTTATGAAACATAACTCCAAAAATACACATGCAATATGTCTAATAATGCCTGAAGAAATGCATCTTTGAGAGTTTTCCTGAAAAAAAAACATTTGGTACCGTTTGCAAAAACAAAAAGTAATGTTTTACTCAATTTGACAGTAATGTACTTAGAATCCTGAGATAATGCGAATAAAGCAATAAAAATGTATTCCAACATAATTCCTAATCCAAACGTGCAAAGAGTCTAAAAATGCCTGTGAAATTGAATACATGTGAGTTTTACTAGATACAGTTGTTTTTCTATGGTTTGCAAATACAAAAATGAGGTATTACTCAATATGACTGTATACTGTAACACTCAATATGACAGTTATTTAAACATAACTCCTACACCACACATGGAAAATGGCTAATAATGCCTGAAATAATGCATCTTTGGGAGTTTTACTCGAAACATATGCTTTTTTAAATCTTGCAAATGCAAAAAGTAGTTTTTTACTCAATATGACTATAATGTTCTTAGAATCCTGAGATAATGCGAAAAAAGCAATAAAAATTTATTCAAACATAACTTCTAAACAACACATGCAAAATGGCTAATAATGCCTAGAGATATGTATTTTTGTTAGTAGTACTAGAAAAATGATATTTTGTAAGGTTTCTAAAGACACAAGTTAGTTTTTTTATTCAATATAACAGTGTGACTGTCAACCTAAATATGAAAGGTTTATAATCATAACTCCAAAACCAAACATGAACTTTGTCTAAAAAAGCCTGTAATATTGAATTTATGTGAGTTTGACCTGAATCAGGTATTTTGGAAAGGTTCAAAAATACAAAAATCAGGTTTTACTGGCCTCATATTGGTCAAACTCAAAATGTCAGTTTATGAAACATAACTTCAAAAATACACATGCAATATGTCTAATAATGCCTGAAGAAATGCATCTTTGAGAGTTGTCCTGAAAAAAAACCATTTGGTACCGTTTGCAAAAACAAAAAGTAATGTTTTACTCAATTTGACAGTAATGTACTTAGAATCCTGAGATAATGCGAATAAAGCAATAAAAATATATTCCAACATAATTCCTAATCCAAACGTGCAAAGTGTCTAAAAATGCCTGTGATATTGAATACATGTGAGTTTTACTAGATACAGTTGTTTTTCTATGGTTTGCAAATACAAAAATGAGGTATTACTCAATATGACTGTATACTGTAACACTCAATATGACAGTTATTTAAACATAACTCCTACACCACACATGGAAAATGGCTAATAATGCCTGAAATAATGCATCTTTGGGAGTTTTACACAAAACATATGCTTTTTTAAATCTTGCAAATGCAAAAAGTAGTTTTTTACTCAATATGACTATAATGTTCTTAGAATCCTGAGATAATGCGAAAAAAGCAATAAAAATGTATTCAAACATAACTTCTAAACAACACATGCAAAATGGTTAATAATGCCTAGAGATATGTATTTTTGTTAGTATTACTAGAAAAAGTATCTTTTCTAAGGTTTCTAAAGACACAAGTTAGTTTTTTTATTCAATATAACAGAGTGACTGTCAACCTAAATATGAAAGGTTTATAATCATAACTCCAAAACCAAACATGAACTTTGTCTAAAAAAGCCTGTAATATTGAATTTATGTGAGTTTGACCTGAATCAGGTATTTAGGAATGGTTCAAAAATACAAAAATCAGGTTTTACTGGCCTCATATTGGTCAAACTCAAAATGTCAGTTTATGAAACATAACTCCAAAAATACACATGCAATATGTCTAATAATGCCTGAAGAAATGCATCTTTGAGAGTTTACCTGAATAAAAACATTTGGTACCGTTTGCAAAAACAAAAAGTAATGTTTTACTCAATTTGACAGTAATGTACTTAGAATCCTGAGATAATGCGAATAAAGCAATAAAAATGTATTCCAACATAATTCCTAATCCAAACGTGCAAAGTGTCTGAAAATGCCTGTGATATTGAATACATGTGAGTTTTACTAGATACAGTTGTGTTTCTATGGTTTGCAAATACAAAAATGAGGTATTACTCAATATGACTGTATACTGTAACACTCAATATGACAGTTATTTAAACATAACTCCTACACCACACATGGAAAATGGCTAATAATGCCTGAAATAATGCATCTTTGGGAGTTTTACTCGAAGAATATGCTTTTTTAAATCTTGCAAATGCAAAAATTAGTTTTTTACTCAATATGACCTAATGTTCTTAGAATCCTGAGATAATGCGAAAAAAGCAATAAAAAATGTATTCAAACATAACTTCTAAACAACACATGCAAAATGGCTAATAATGCCTAGAGATATGTATTTTTGTTAATAGTACTAGAAAAATGATCTTTTGTGAGGTTTCTAAAGACACAAGTTAGTTTTTTTATTCAATATAACAGTGTGACTGTCAACCTAAATATGAAAGGTTTATAATCATAACTCCAAAACCAAACATGAACTTTGTCTAAAAAAGCCTGTAATATTGAATTTATGTGAGTTTGACCTGAATCAGGTATTTTGGAAAGGTTCAAAAATACAAGAATCAGGTTTTACTGGCCTCATATTGGTCAAACTCAAAATGTCAGTTTATGAAACATAACTCCAAAAATACACATGCAATATGTCTAATAATGCCTGAAGAAATGCATCTTTGAGAGTTTTCCTGAAAAAAAAACATTTGGTACCGTTTGCAAAAACAAAAAGTAATGTTTTACTCAATTTGACAGTAATGTACTTAGAATCCTGAGATAATGCGAATAAAGCAATAAAAATGTATTCCAACATAATTCCTAATCCAAACGTGCAAAGAGTCTAAAAATGCCTGTGAAATTGAATACATGTGAGTTTTACTAGATACAGTTGTTTTTCTATGGTTTGCAAATACAAAAATGAGGTATTACTCAATATGACTGTATACTGTAACACTCAATATGACAGTTATTTAAACATAACTCCTACACCACACATGGAAAATGGCTAATAATGCCTGAAATAATGCATCTTTGGGAGTTTTACTCGAAACATATGCTTTTTTAAATCTTGCAAATGCAAAAAGTAGTTTTTTACTCAATATGACTGTAATGTTCTTAGAATCCTGAGATAATGCGAAAAAAGCAATAAAAATGTATTCAAACATAACTTCTAAACAACACATGCAAAATGGCTAATAATGCCTAGAGATATGTATTTTTGTTAGTAGTACTAGAAAAATGATCTTTTGTGAGGTTTCTAAAGACACAAGTTAGTTTTTTTATTCAATATAACAGTGTGACTGTCAACCTAAATATGAAAGGTTTATAGTCATAACTCCAAAACCAAACATGAACGTTGTCTAAAAAAGCCTGTAATATTGAATTTATGTGAGTTTGACCTGAATCAGGTATTTTGGAAAGGTTCAAAAATACAAGAATCAGGTTTTACTGGCCTCATATTGGTCAAACTCAAAATGTCAGTTTATGAAACATAACTCCAAAAATACACATGCAATATGTCTAATAATGCCTGAAGAAATGCATCTTTGAGAGTTTTCCTGAAAAAAAAACATTTGGTACCGTTTGCAAAAACAAAAAGTAATGTTTTACTCAATTTGACAGTAATGTACTTAGAATCCTGAGATAATGCGAATAAAGCAATAAAAATGTATTCCAACATAATTCCTAATCCAAACGTGCAAAGAGTCTAAAAATGCCTGTGAAATTGAATACATGTGAGTTTTACTAGATACAGTTGTTTTTCTATGGTTTGCAAATACAAAAATGAGGTATTACTCAATATGACTGTATACTGTAACACTCAATATGACAGTTATTTAAACATAACTCCTACACCACACATGGAAAATGGCTAATAATGCCTGAAATAATGCATCTTTGGGAGTTTTACTCGAAACATATGCTTTTTTAAATCTTGCAAATGCAAAAAGTAGTTTTTTACTCAATATGACTGTAATGTTCTTAGAATCCTGAGATAATGCGAAAAAAGCAATAAAAATGTATTCAAACATAACTTCTAAACAACACATGCAAAATGGCTAATAATGCCTAGAGATATGTATTTTTGTTAGTAGTACTAGAAAAATGATCTTTTGTAAGGTTTCTAAAGACACAACTTAGTTTTTTTATTCAATATAACAGTGTGACTGTCAACCTAAATATGAAAGGTTTATAATCATAACTCCAAAACCAAACATTAAATGTGTCTAAAAAAGCCTGTAATATTGAATTTATGTGAGTTTGACCGGAATCAGGTATTTTGGAAAGGTTCAAAAATACAAAAATCAGGTTTTACTGGCCTTATATTGGTCAAACTCAAAATGTCAGTTTATGAAACATAACTCCAAAAATACACATGCAATATGTCTAATAATGCCTGAAGAAATGCATCTTTGAGAGTTTTCCTGAAAAAAAAAACATTTGGTACCGTTTGCAAAAACAAAAAGTAATGTTTTACTCAATTTGACAGTAATGTACTTAGAATCCTGAGATAATGCGAATAAAGCAATAAAAATGTATTCCAACATAATTCCTAATCCAAACGTGCAAAGTGTCTAAAA
The DNA here is from genome assembly GCF_033978795.1 of Nerophis ophidion. NCBI lineage: Eukaryota > Metazoa > Chordata > Actinopteri > Syngnathiformes > Syngnathidae > Nerophis > Nerophis ophidion. The sequence continues at coordinate 132,143 of NW_026907117.1, forward strand.
ATGCCTGTGATATTGAATACATGTGAGTTTTACTAGATAGAGTTGTTTTTCTATGGTTTGCAAATACAAAAATGAGGTATTACTCAATATGACTGTATACTGTAACACTCAATATGACAGTTGTTTAAACATAACTCCTACACCACACATGGAAAATGGCTAATAATGCCTGAAATAATGCATCTTTGGGAGTTTTACACGAAACATATGCTTTTTTCAAATCTTGCAAATGCAAAAAGTAGTTTTTTACCTAATATGACTATAATGTTCTTAGAATCCTGAGATAATGCGAAAAAAGCAATAAAAATGTATTCAAACATAACTTCTAAACAACACATGCAAAATGGCTAATAATGCCTAGAGATATGTATTTTTTTTAGTAGTACTAGAAAAAGTATCTTTTGTAAGGTTTCTAAAGACACAAGTTAGTTTTTTTATTCAATATAACAGAGTGACTGTCAACCTAAATATGAAAGGTTTATAATCATAACTCCAAAACCAAACATGAACTTTGTCTAAAAAAGCCTGTAATATTGAATTTATGTGAGTTTGACCTGAATCAGGTATTTTGGAAAGGTTCAAAAATACAAAAATCAGGTTTTACTGGCCTCATATTGGTCAAACTCAAAATGTCAGTTTATGAAACATAACTCCAAAAATACATATGCAATATGTCTAATAATGCCTGAAGAAATGCATCTTTGAGAGTTTTCCTGAAAAAAAAAACATTTGGTACCGTTTGCAAAAACAAAAAGTAATGTTTTACTCAATTTGACAGTAATGTACTTAGAATCCTGAGATAATGCGAATAAAGCAATAAAAATGTATTCCAACATAATACCTAATCCAAACGTGCAAAGTGTCTAAAAATGCCTGTGATATTGAATACATGTGAGTTTTACTAGATACAGTTGTTTTTCTATGGTTTGCAAATACAAAAATGAGGTATTACTCAATATGACTGTATACTGTAACACTCAATATGACAGTTATTTAAACATAACTCCTACACCACACATGGAAAATGGCTAATAATGCCTGAAATAATGCATCTTTGGGAGTTTTACTCGAAACATATGCTTTTTTAAATCTTGCAAATGCAAAAAGTAGTTTTTTACTCAATATGACTATAATGTTCTTAGAATCCTGAGATAATGCGAAAAAAGCAATAAAAATGTATTCAAACATAACTTCTAAACAACACATGCAAAATGGCTAATAATGCCTAGAGATATGTATTTTTGTTAGTAGTACTAGAAAAATGATCTTTTGTAAGGTTTCTAAAGACACAAGTTAGTTTTTTTATTCAATATAACAGTGTGACTGTCAACCTAAATATGAAAGGTTTATAATCATAACTTCAAAACCAAACATGAAATTTGTCTAAAAAAGCCTGTAATATTGAATTTATGTGAGTTTGACCTGAATCAGGTATTTTGGAAAGGTTCAAAAATACAAAAATCAGGTTTTACTGGCCTCATATTGGTCAAACTCAAAATGTCAGTTTATGAAACATAACTCCAAAAATACACATGCAATATGTCTAATAATGCCTGAAGAAATGCATCTTTGAGAGTTTTCCTGAAAAAAAAAACATTTGGTACCGTTTGCAAAAACAAAAAGTAATGTTTTACTCAATTTGACAGTAATGTACTTAGAATCCTGAGATAATGCGAATAAAGCAATAAAAATGTATTCCAACATAATTCCTAATCCAAACGTGCAAAGTGTCTAAAAATGCCTGTGATATTGAATACATGTGAGTTTTACTAGATACAGTTGTTTTTCTATGGTTTGCAAATACAAAAATGAGGTATTACTCAATATGACTGTATACTGTAACACTCAATATGACAGTTATTTAAACATAACTCCTACACCACACATGGAAAATGGCTAATAATGCCTGAAATAATGCATCTTTGGGAGTTTTACTCGAAACATATGCTTTTTTAAATCTTGCAAATGCAAAAAGTAGTTTTTTACTCAATATGACTGTAATGTTCTTAGAATCCTGAGATAATGCGAAAAAAGCAATAAAAATGTATTCAAACATAACTTCTAAACAACACATGCAAAATGGCTAATAATGCCTAGAGATATGTATTTTTGTTAGTAGTACTAGAAAAATGATCTTTTGTAAGGTTTCTAAAGACACAACTTAGTTTTTTTATTCAATTTAACAGTGTGACTGTCAACCTAAATATGAAAGGTTTATAATCATAACTCCAAAACCAAACATGAACTTTGTCTAAAAAAGCCTGTAATATTGAATTTATGTGAGTTTGACCTGAATCAGGTATTTTGGAAAGGTTCAAAAATACAAAAATCAGGTTTTACTGGCCTCATATTGGTCAAACTCAAAATGTCATTTTTTGAAACATAACTCCAAAAATACACATGCAATATGTCTAATAATGCCTGAAGAAATGCATCTTTGAGAGTTTTCCTGAAAAAAAAAACATTTGGTACCGTTTGCAAAAACAAAAAGTAATGTTTTACTCAATTTGACAGTAATGTACTTAGAATCCTGAGATAATGCAAATAAAGCAATAAAAATGTATTCCAACATAATTCCTAATCCAAACGTGCAAAGTGTCTAAAAATGCCTGTGATATTGAATACATGTGAGTTTTACTAGATAGAGTTGTTTTTATGTGGTTTGCAAATACAAAAATGAGGTATTACTCAATATGACTGTATACTGTAACACTCAATATGACAGTTATTTAAACATAACTCCTACACCACACATGGAAAATGGCTAATAATGCCTGAAATAATGCATCTTTGGGAGTTTTGCTCGAAACATATGCTTTTTTAACTCTTGCAAATGCAAAAAGTAGTTTTTTACTCAATATGACTATAATGTTCTTAGAATCCTGAGATAATGCGAAAAAAGCAATAAAAATGTATTCAAACATAACTTCTAAACAACACATGCAAAATGGCTGATAATGCCTAGAGATATGTATTTTTGTTAGTAGTACTAGAAAAATGATCTTTTGTAAGGTTTCTAAAGACACAAGTTAGTTTTTTTTATTCAATATAACAGTGTGACTGTCAACCTAAATATGAAAGGTTTATAATCATAACTCCAAAACCAAACATGAAATTTGTCTAAAAAAGCCTGTAATATTGAATTTATGTGAGTTTGACCTGAATCAGGTATTTTGGAAAGGTTCAAAAATACAAAAATCAGGTTTTACTGGCCTTATATTGGTCAAACTCAAAATGTCAGTTTATGAAACATAACTCCAAAAATACACATGCAATATTTCTAATAATGCCTGAAGAAATGCATCTTTGAGAGTTTTCCTGAAAAAAAAACATTTGGTACCGTTTGCAAAAACAAAAAGTAATGTTTTACTCAATTTGACAGTAATGTACTTAGAATCCTGAGATTATGCGAATAAAGCAATAAAAATGTATTCCAACATAATTCCTAATCCGAACGTGCAAAGTGTCTAAAAATGCCTGTGATATTGAATACATGTGAGTTTTACTAGATACAGTTGTTTTTCTATGGTTTGCAAATACAAAAATGAGGTATTACTCAATATGACTGTATACTGTAACACTCAATATGACAGTTATTTAAACATAACTCCTACACCACACATGGAAAATGGCTAATAATGCCTGAAATAATGCATCTTTGGGAGTTTTACTCGAAACATATGCTTTTTTAAATCTTGCAAATGCAAAAAGTAGTTTTTACTCAATATGACTATAATGTTCTTAGAATCCTGAGATAATGCGAAAAAAGCAATAAAAATGTATTCAAACATAACTTCTAAACAACACATGCAAAATGGCTAATAATGCCTAGAGATATGTAATTTTGTTAGTAGTACTAGAAAAATGATCTTTTGTGATGTTTCTAAAGACACAAGTTAGTTTTTTTATTCAATATAACAGTGTGACTGTCAACCTAAATATGAAAGGTTTATAATCATAACTCCAAAACCAAACATGAACTTTGTCTAAAAAAGCCTGTAATATTGAATTTATGTGAGTTTGACCTGAATCAGGTATTTTGGAAAAGTTCAAAAATACAAAAATCAGGTTTTACTGGCCTCATATTGGTCAAACTCAAAATGTCAGTTTATGAAACATAACTCCAAAAATACACATGCAATATGTCTAATAATGCCTGAAGAAATGCATCTTTGAGAGTTTTCCTGAAAAAAAAACATTTGGTACCGTTTGCAAAAACAAAAAGTAATGTTTTACTCAATTTAACAGTAATGTACTTAGAATCCTGAGATAATGCGAATAAAGCAATAAAAATGTATTCCAACATAATTCCTAATCCAAACGTCCAAAGAGTCTAAAAATGCCTGTGATTTTGAATACATGTGAGTTTTACTAGATACAGTTGTTTTTCTATGGTTTGCAAATACAAAAATTAGGTATTACTCAATATGACTTTATACTGTAACACTCAATATGACAGTTATTTAAACATAACTCCTACACCACACATGGAAAATGGCTAATAATGCCTGAAATAATGCACCTTTGGGAGTTTTACTCGAAACATATGCTTTTTTAAATCTTGCAAATGCAAAAAGTAGTTTTTTACTCAATATGACTATAATGTTCTTAGAATCCTGAGATAATGCGAAAAAAGCAATAAAAATGTATTCAAACATAACTTCTAAACAACACATGCAAAATGGCTAATAATGCCTAAAGATATGTATTTTTGTTAGTAGTACTAGAAAAATTATCTTTTGTGAGGTTTCTAAAGACACAAGTTAGTTTTTTTATTCAATATAACAGTGTGACTGTCAACCTAAATATGAAAGGTTTATAATCATAACTCCAAAACCAAACATGAACTTTGTCTAAAAAAGCCTGTAATGTTGAATTTATGTGAGTTTGACCTGAATCAGGTATTTTGGAAAGGTTCAAAAATACAAGAATCAGGTTTTACTGGCCTCATATTGGTCAAACTCAAAATGTCAGTTTATGAAACATAACTCCAAAAATACACATGCAATATGTCTAATAATGCCTGAAGAAATGCATCTTTGAGAGTTTTCCTGAAAAAAAACATTTGGTACCGTTTGCAAAAACAAAAAGTAATGTTTTACTCAATTTGACAGTAATGTACTTAGAATCCTGAGATAATGCGAATAAAGCAATAAAAATGTATTCCAACATAATTCCTAATCCAAACGTGCAAAGAGTCTAAAAATGCCTGTGAAATTGAATACATGTGAGTTTTACTAGATACAGTTGTTTTTCTATGGTTTGCAAATACAAAAATGAGGTATTACTCAATATGACTGTATACTGTAACACTCAATATGACAGTTATTTAAACATAACTCCTACACCACACATGGAAAATGGCTAATAATGCCTGAAATAATGCATCTTTGGGAGTTTTACTGGAAACATATGCTTTTTTAAATCTTGCAAATGCAAAAAGTAGTTTTTTACTCAATATGACTATAATGTTCTTAGAATCCTGAGATAATGCGAAAAAAGCAATAAAAATTTATTCAAACATAACTTCTAAACAACACATGCAAAATGGCTAATAATGCCTAGAGATATGTATGTTTGTTAGTAGTACTAGAAAAATTATCTTTTGTAAGGTTTCTAAAGACACAAGTTAGTTTTTTTATTCAATATAACAGTGTGACTGTCAACCTAAATATGAAAGGTTTATAATCATAACTCCAAAACCAAACATGAACTTTGTCTAAAAAAGCCTGTAATATTGAATTTATGTGAGTTTGACCTGAATCAGGTATTTTGGAAAGGTTCAAAAATACAAGAATCAGGTTTTACTGGCCTCATATTGGTCAAACTCAAAATGTCAGTTTATGAAACATAACTCCAAAAATACACATGCAATATGTCTAATAATGCCCGAAGAAATGCATCTTTGAGAGTTTTCCTGAAAAAAAACATTTGGTACCGTTTGCAAAAACAAAAAGTAATGTTTTACTCAATTTGACAGTAATGTACTTAGAATCCTGAGATAATGCGAATAAAGCAATAAAAATGTATTCCAACATAATTCCTAATCCAAACGTGCAAATAGTCTAAAAATGCCTGTGAAATTGAATACATGTGAGTTTTACTAGATACAGTTGTTTTTCTATGGTTTGCAAATACAAAAATGAGGTATTACTCAATATGACTGTATACTGTAACACTCAATATGACAGTTATTTAAACATAACTCCTACACCACACATGGAAAATGGCTAATAATGCCTGAAATAATGCATCTTTGGGAGTTTTACTCGAAACATATGCTTTTTTAAATCTTGCAAATGCAAAAAGTAGTTTTTTACTCAATATGACTATAATGTTCTTAGAATCCTGAGATAATGCGAAAAAAGCAATAAAAATGTATTCAAACATAACTTCTAAACAACACATGCAAAATGGCTAATAATGCCTACAGATATGTATTTTTGTTAGTAGTACTAGAAAAATGATCTTTTGTAAGGTTTCTAAAGACACAAGTTAGTTTTTTTATTCAATATAACAGTGTGACTGTCAACCTAAATATGAAAGGTTTATAATCATAACTCCAAAACCAAACATGAAATTTGTCTAAAAAAGCCTGTAATATTGAATTTATGTGAGTTTGACCTGAATCAGGTATTTTGGAAAGGTTCAAAAATACAAAAATCAGGTTTTACTGGCCTCATATTGGTCAAACTCAAAATGTCAGTTTATGAAACATAACTCCAGAAATACACATGCAATATGTCTAATAATGCCTGAAGAAATGCATCTTTGAGAGTTTTCCTGAAAAAAAACAACATTTGGTACCGTTCGCAAAAACAAAAAGTAATGTTTTACTCAATTTGACAGTAATGTACTTAGAATCCTGAGATAATGCGAATAAAGCAAACAAAATGTATTCCAACATAATTCCTAATCCAAACGTGCAAAGTGTCTAAAAATGCCTGTGATATTGAATACATGTGAGTTTTACTAGATACAGTTGTTTTTCTATGGTTTGCAAATACAAAAATGAGGTATTACTCAATATGACTGTATACTGTAACACTCAATATGACAGTTATTTAAACATAACTCCTACACCACACATGGAAAATGGCTAATAATGCCTGAAATAATGCATCTTTGGGAGTTTTACACGAAACATATGCTTTTTTTAAATCTTGCAAATGCAAAAAGTAGTTTTTTACTCAATATGACTATAATGTTCTTAGAATCCTGAGATAATGCGAAAAAAGCAATAAAAATGTATTCAAACATAACTTCTAAACAACACATGCAAAATGGCTAATAATGCCTAGAGATATGTATTTTGTTAGTAGTACTAGAAAAAGTATCTTTTGTAAGGTTTCTAAAGACACAAGTTAGTTTTTTTATTCAATATAACAGAGTGACTGTCAACCTAAATATGAAAGGTTTATAATCATAACTCCAAAACCAAACATGAACTTTGTCTAAAAAAGCCTGTAATATTGAATTTATGTGAGTTTGACCTGAATCAGGTATTTTGGAAAGGTTCAAAAATACAAAAATCAGGTTTTACTGGCCTCATATTGGTCAAACTCAAAATGTCAGTTTATGAAACATAACTCCAAAAATACATATGCAATATGTCTAATAATGCCTGAAGAAATGCATCTTTGAGAGTTTTCCTGAAAAAAAAAACATTTGGTACCGTTTGCAAAAACAAAAAGTAATGTTTTACTCAATTTGACAGTAATGTACTTAGAATCCTGAGATAATGCGAATAAAGCAATAAAAATGTATTCCAACATAATACCTAATCCAAACGTGCAAAGTGTCTAAAAATGCCTGTGATATTGAATACATGTGAGTTTTACTAGATACAGTTGTTTTTCTATGGTTTGCAAATACAAAAATGAGGTATTACTCAATATGACTGTATACTGTAACACTCAATATGACAGTTATTTAAACATAACTCCTACACCACACATGGAAAATGGCTAATAATGCCTGAAATAATGCATCTTTGGGAGTTTTACTCGAAACATATGCTTTTTTAAATCTTGCAAATGCAAAAAGTAGTTTTTTACTCAATATGACTATAATGTTCTTAGAATCCTGAGATAATGCGAAAAAAGCAATAAAAATGTATTCAAACATAACTTCTAAACAACACATGCAAAATGGCTAATAATGCCTAGAGATATGTATTTTTGTTAGTAGTACTAGAAAAATGATCTTTTGTAAGGTTTCTAAAGACACAAGTTAGTTTTTTTATTCAATATAACAGTGTGACTGTCAACCTAAATATGAAAGTTTTATAATCATAACTTCAAAACCAAACATGAAATTTGTCTAAAAAAGCCTGTAATATTGAATTTATGTGAGTTTGACCTGAATCAGGTATTTTGGAAAGGTTCAAAAATACAAAAATCAGGTTTTACTGGCCTCATATTGGTCAAACTCAAAATGTCAGTTTATGAAACATAACTCCAAAAATACACATGCAATATGTCTAATAATGCCTGAAGAAATGCATCTTTGAGAGTTTTCCTGAAAAAAAAAACATTTGGTACCGTTTGCAAAAACAAAAAGTAATGTTTTACTCAATTTGACAGTAATGTACTTAGAATCCTGAGATAATGCGAATAAAGCAATAAAAATGTATTCCAACATAATTCCTAATCCAAACGTGCAAAGTGTCTAAAAATGCCTGTGATATTGAATACATGTGAGTTTTACTAGATACAGTTGTTTTTCTATGGTTTGCAAATACAAAAATGAGGTATTACTCAATATGACTGTATACTGTAACACTCAATATGACAGTTATTTAAACATAACTCCTACACCACACATGGAAAATGGCTAATAATGCCTGAAATAATGCATCTTTGGGAGTTTTACTCGAAACATATGCTTTTTTAAATCTTGCAAATGCAAAAAGTAGTTTTTTACTCAATATGACTGTAATGTTCTTAGAATCCTGAGATAATGCGAAAAAAGCAATAAAAATGTATTCAAACATAACTTCTAAACAACACATGCAAAATGGCTAATAATGCCTAGAGATATGTATTTTTGTTAGTAGTACTAGAAAAATGATCTTTTGTAAGGTTTCTAAAGACACAACTTAGTTTTTTTATTCAATATAACAGTGTGACTGTCAACCTAAATATGAAACGTTTATAATCATAACTCCAAAACCAAACATGAAATGTGTCTAAAAAAGCCTGTAATATTGAATTTATGTGAGTTTGACCGGAATCAGGTATTTTGGAAAGGTTCAAAAATACAAAAATCAGGTTTTACTGGCCTTATATTGGTCAAACTCAAAATGTCAGTTTATGAAACATAACTCCAAAAATACACATGCAATATGTCTAATAATGCCTGAAGAAATGCATCTTTGAGAGTTTTCCTGAAAAAAAAACATTTGGTACCGTTTGCAAAAACAAAAAGTAATGTTTTACTCAATTTGACAGTAATGTACTTAGAATCCTGAGATAATGCGAATAAAGCAATAAAAATGTATTCCAACATAATTCCTAATCCAAACGTGCAAAGTGTCTAAAAATGCCTGTGATATTGAATACATGTGAGTTTTACTAGATACAGCTGTTTTTCTATGGTTTGCAAATACAAAAATGAGGTATTACTCAATATGACTGTATACTGTAACACTCAATATGACAGTTATTTAAACATAACTCCTACACCACACATGGAAAATGGCTAATAATGCCTGAAATAATGCATCTTTGGGAGTTTTACACGAAACATATGCTTTTTTTAAATCTTGCAAATGCAAAAAGTAGTTTTTTACTCAATATGACTATAATGTTCTTAGAATCCTGAGATAATGCGAAAAAAGCAATAAAAATGTATTCAAACATAACTTCTAAACAACACATGCAAAATGGCTAATAATGCCTAGAGATATGTATTTTTGTTAGTAGTACTAGAAAAATGATCTTTTGTGAGGTTTCTAAAGACACAAGTTAGTTTTTTTATTCAATATAACAGTGTGACTGTCAACCTAAATATGAAACGTTTATAATCATAACTCCAAAACCAAACATGAACTTTGTCTAAAAAAGCCTGTAATATTGAATTTATGTGAGTTTGACCTGAATCAGGTATTTTGGAAAGGTTCAAAAATACAAAAATCAGGTTTTACTGGCCTCATATTGGTCAAACTCAAAATGTCAGTTTATGAAACATAACTCCAAAAATACACATGCAATATGTCTAATAATGCCTGAAGAAATGCATCTTTGAGAGTTTTCCTGAAAAAAAAAAACATTTGGTACCGTTTGCAAAAACAAAAAGGAATGTTTTACTCAATTTGACAGTAATGTACTTAGAATCCTGAGATAATGCAAAAAAAGCAATAAAAATGTATTCCAACATAATTCCTAATCCAAACTTGCAAAGTGTCTAAAAATGCCTGTGATATTGAATACATGTGAGTTTTACTAGATAGAGTTGTTTTTCTATGGTTTGCAAATACAAAAATGAGGTATTACTCAATATGACTGTATACTGTAACACTCAATATGACAGTTGTTTAAACATAACTCCTACACCACACATGGAAAATTGCTAATAATGCCTGAAATAATGCATCTTTGGGAGTTTTACTCGAAACATATGCTTTTTTAAATCTTGCAAATGCAAAAAGTAGTTTTTTACTCAATATGACTATAATGTTCTTAGAATCCTGAGATAATGCGAAAAAAGCAATAAAAATGTATTCAAACATAACTTCTAAACAACACATGCAAAATGGCTAATAATGCCTAGAGATATGTATTTTGTTAGTAGTACTAGAAAAATGATCTTTTGTAAGGTTTCTAAAGACACAAGTTAGTTTTTTTTATTCAATATAACAGAGTGACTGTCAACCTAAATATGAAAGGTTTATAATCATAACTCCAAAACCAAACATGAACTTTGTCTAAAAAAGCCTGTAATATTGAATTTATGTGAGTTTGACCGGAATCAGGTATTTTGTAAAGGTTCAAAAATACAAAAATCAGGTTTTACTGGCCTCATATTGGTCAAACTCAAAATGTCAGTTTATGAAACATAACTCCAAAAATACACATGCAATATGTCTAATAATTCCTGAAGAAATGCATTTTTGAGAGTTTTCCTGAAAAAAAAAACATTTGGTACCGTTTGCAAAAACAAAAAGTAATGTTTTACTCAATTTGACAGTAATGTACTTAGAATCCTAAGATAATGCGAATAAAGCAATAAAAATGTATTCCAACATAATTCTTAATCCAAACGTGCAAAGTGTCTAAAAATGCCTGTGATATTGAATACATGTGAGTTTTACTAGATACAGTTGTTTTTCTATGGTTTGCAAATACAAAAATGAGGTATTACTCAATATGACTGTATACTGTAACACTCAATATGACAGTTATTTAAACATAACTCCTACACCACACATGGAAAATGGCTAATAATGCCTGAAATAATGCATCTTTGGGAGTTTTACTCGAAACATATGCTTTTTTAAATCTTGCAAATGCAAAAAGTAGTTTTTTACTCAATATGACTGTAATGTTCTTAGAATCCTGAGATAATGCGAAAAAAGCAATAAAAATGTATTCAAACATAACTTCTAAACAACACATGCAAAATGGCTAATAATGCCTAGAGATATGTATTTTTGTTAGTAGTACTAGAAAAATGATCTTTTGTAAGGTTTCTAAAGACACAACTTAGTTTTTTTATTCAATATAACAGTGTGACTGTCAACCTAAATATGAAAGGTTTATAATCATAACTCCAAAACCAAACATTAAATGTGTCTAAAAAAGCCTGTAATATTGAATTTATGTGAGTTTGACCGGAATCAGGTATTTTGGAAAGGTTCAAAAATACAAAAATCAGGTTTTACTGGCCTTATATTGGTCAAACTCAAAATGTCAGTTTATGAAACATAACTCCAAAAATACACATGCAATATGTCTAATAATGCCTGAAGAAATGCATCTTTGAGAGTTTTCCTGAAAAAAAAAACATTTGGTACCGTTTGCAAAAACAAAAAGTAATGTTTTACTCAATTTGACAGTAATGTACTTAGAATCCTGAGATAATGCGAATAAAGCAATAAAAATGTATTCCAACATAATTCCTAATCCAAACGTGCAAAGTGTCTAAAAATGCCTGTGATATTGAATACATGTGAGTTTTACTAGATACAGCTGTTTTTCTATGGTTTGCAAATACAAAAATGAGGTATTACTCAATATGACTGTATACTGTAACACTCAATATGACAGTTATTTAAACATAACTCCTACACCACACATGGAAAATGGCTAATAATGCCTGAAATAATGCATCTTTGGGAGT